>NC_056745.1:1132824700-1132909700 GCF_019279795.1 Protopterus annectens
GACACACATATGTCAATCCCTAACATGGAGAGCATATCTGTGCAGTGGCTGAGATATGTTTCAATGCTCCAGAGAGCACACCTACATGACCATGTTATAACACATACCTCACCTCTTGCCCATTATCCTCTATTGGAACATTCCTGAAGGATATGTACACTCCCACGCTAACTGCACTTGCATAACATCAGATGCATTATGCTGAGCAACTACCTTTGTGCCACAGTGGAATTCAAAATGCACCTAGAGACAGATCACCCACCAGGCCACGGACTTCCCAACTGTCATAATGTGCTGTAATGGGGAAGATTAGGTCTGAGACAGAACCATAATAATGACTACTCTCAACTATTCCATTTTGAACTGGGAAGACTCCTCATGTACCAATACCTGCACTCACTGCATGTTGGATTCCATCTACCCCACAGACCTGGATCACAGTAGTCACACAAACAGGGCTAACAGTATGTTACACATAGTTAGTCTCCAATGCCAATGTTATGTTTCCTAAGAGCAGAGTGGTGAGTGCCATGGCACCCATGCAGATGGACAATGCATGTGCAAATGCTGAATCCTATACAAATGAACCTTAGGCAGTCACATATGTGCAGTGATTGTGCCATTGAAACAGAACCAGGACTCAACCCAACACAAACAAGTATGCAAACTGCTGGTACAATGCTTTAAACTGTACCACAGAAGGTAGTAACTTTTGCAAGAGTGAACACACATGAGTGTAGGTGATCCCTGGTTAGCCTCAGTAAGATTCAGATACACCATATAAAACCACGCAAAGCTACTGTGAAACTAATCAGCCACATATTATGAGGCCAAGTATAGTGCATTATATAGCTGTGTCATTAATCATAATGGCAATGACAAGACCTGCCGTGCTGCATAGCACTATGGCATGGGAAATACTGTACCTACAGAAATAGCACCCGTTCATCCAGATAGGGTCTCGGAGAACCTAAACCCACTCCCACCTCCCCACCACCAACTGGTACACTTAGTAATATATCCATGTACACTACAGGGCCCCTGTACTAACGACTATGCAGGTACAAGCTGCACTCTCTAAAGCCATACATACAGCTTTCATGGGACCTGTCAACATCCCAGGGTGTATCCTACACAAATGTAAGAACATTCAGCTATCTACATACACACCATGTTCAATCATAGCTCCATGTCAGGCTGTGTACACACCGAATGGTGCACTGCAATAGTTATCACACCCCACAAAGGGGGGAGACACCATTGATAATGGAACATAGTGCACAACTACCCTGCTGAGTCTGGTCTGTACGGCCATGAACCGTGGTCAACGTAATTGATGTACTCGGTGCAGATGTAGATGACAGTAGGGTTGATTCACACTGCATATCATGACCTTGCCAGGTCATAGGACACCATCACCCATACTGTGTTCCAGCTACACTCAGTAAACTAGGTGTATATTCCTATGTCACAGGAGTGGTTGGCAAATGGACTGCTGGCAGAACCCACACTACAGAAGGTGTCTGACGAATACAAGCACATCAAATCAGTACCAGCCACAGTAATACAGGGGTCATTCCTGGTACTCCCCCTCTTTGTTATCTATACCACATAGACTAACACAGAAGGTATCAGCATATTGATGTTTGCAAATGACTATGAACTAGGAGCAATAGTCGACTCAATGTGTGCTGCGTTCAACATACAGAAGGGCCTTAGTGTGTCAGATGTGTGGTGTGTGATGTATGGCCACAATCTGACAGCTAAATATTGCATTGTCATCCCCTATGTTACAAACCCTGTACCCATTAACTACCACCTAGGCAGCGGTCAACATAATGGCAACTGTGTGTATGGGATGCAGCTGGACAGTACTTCCCTTTGATAGTTACGTCACCACAAAAGACAGGTAGTCATATGTGGCACTCCTAATCATGACAGGGTGCCATCCAGGAATATAGAGATAACTGCTCAGCCATACTCAACACCCATGTGACCCATAATAGATCACATATTTCCTTTAAGGGTTATTGCCCATGTGTAGATGGCCTACACTGCTCTTTACAATCCCTATCTGCACTATGTAGCATGCAGCCTACCCTGAATAAAACCATGTCCAACCCAGAGGTGTTGGACATGCTACACATAACACATCCTGATCCCAAATAAACACATATATCATGGACATCCACCTTTCTAGTACAAGGATCACAACATGCCTGACAAATCCCTGTCCCATACACTTAACATACTCTTGCCATACTATGCATCCCTGTCCAGCAAAGTGGCACATCACCCCTCTCTGTGACATGGTGTGATGACCGCATGCCAAATATATCAGTAACCATGTGTATCAGTTCTGTGGCACTGCTTGAACTGGCCACTGAAACTTACCTGTCTTTTGCCTACAGCTAGGTAACCTGTCTGCCTAGACTCATAAATGGCCCAGGGCATATAGCCTACTAGATCACTATGACCATACATGCTATAGTTGATATCCAACCCTGCAAATACCATCAGACTAGCTATTGTCCCATGTGTTACACATGTGCAACACAGGCAATACATGGCAGGATGCTACACAGCTGTACAGTGCCATGTAGATGTATACGGCAAAACGCATACATGCTTGCAAGTCTGCAGGGTCACAGCTCATGTTCCTAATGGCTATGTATGACTATATATGTGGCATATACACAGCATTAAGGTTGATTGCATTAATATGAACACATCCAGACATGTGCTGATAGGTAAGGACACCACTACAGGCAAACAGACGTGCCCATGTCAAGACAACATCCACATGGTGTATGAGCAATGTCATCACATGACATACACATATATGGCGATAACATCACATCACAAGTAGGTGTCAAATGTGTGTGACTTATACATGTTAGTGGTGTCCGTGTCATGTAGATTTACAAAGATGTATTTGTAATCTTAATAAATGTGATACACATGTATGTTCAGCTGTACTGCTGTACTTCTCTGTGAGTTACTGTGACCTGTCTCCATCGTTATGTCTTCCAGGTATGCCATGTAGCAGACTGCCACCGTACAGCCGCTTGGAGAATGAGGTCCTCATCCCATACCTCATCCCATACAACACTCTTCATCCATGTGCCACAGGATGCACAGCAGCAGGATGCCCTGTGGGAGGAACTCTGCAAGCGGGTAAATGATGCTGGCAGTCACAATCGCACCTATCAGCAGGTGCACCAACACTGCACTGACCTGATAAGATGGGTAAAACAGCGTGCTAATGCAATCACCAGGGAACAAGGTGCAACAGGTAGGGGGCCACTCATCCAGCCTCCACTCACACGTACCGAGGAGCTACTGGCCAACCTGATGATACCTGCAGACCTCCATCCACAAGCTTTAGCTGGTATTGTGGAGGTGGATGTCCCTCAACCACTGAGTCTGGAGTTACCTGGTAAGTCACTACTGCACATAAAACACAATTATATATCACATAGTTACATGTGTTACTGTACAATATGTAATGTAATATCATATGCAAGGCATGTATGCACACATGCCACATACTATAGTCTGCTACTCTATGTATGCACAGATGTGCATACTCCATAGTATAGTGTATTGTACTGGCTTATGTGCTAACATGGACATTGCACACTGTAGCTATCACACAGGTGTGGATAATGATCTTACTGCTGTGACACTCCTGTTTAGGTACCTCTGGAATTTTTCAGTGACAGCAGCCTGTGTCAGGTGAGATTGTTGTTATTTACCAGGCTTGGTAATGCATGGAACATATTAGTTGCATGCTGCCATAACACACGTACACATAATGTATGGTGGTCCTGTTAATGGACACTGGTCAGACCTGCAATGCATCACACTGTTTACCTATGTGAAACAATTGAAGACTGTATGAAACACCTACACTAAACCTTCCAAACTGTCATTGCCAGATGTGTGGACAACAGTGAATACAATAGTGGAGGTGTGTTCCACTGTAGAGACAGGTACTACATATCAGCATTAGACATGTTGGGAATATGAACAGTACTGTACAGAGAGCATACGTGTGCACACACACTAAATATGTTGGAGCTGGAGTATGCCCGGCCCACAGGATACACCCTAGTGGATTATACCCTTGCTATGAATGTCACACAATGTCATGTGCTATCAGACATGTCCATGACATGTAGTGGGCTGACTGCAACACTGCTCAGTTATCCTGCAAAACATGCCTCACATCCCATACATAAAACCCTTTGTCTGCATAATCCTGTCCTCAGTGTAGCATATGACATCTATGGGTGTATGTCATATGGGATAACACTGACATGTGAAATAAGATGGCCATCACAACCATTTGACTGAACATGTGTACACATGGCCATGGAGGATGGCCAGAGACATGAAGCAACACACACAGTAGAAGTGATGTACATGTATGTACACCCTGTTGTACATTGTCTCGACACAATACAACTATGGCCTTTGTGTAATGGTGATATTGCAGATGTGAAACAGTAAACATCATACAGGCCTGTGCACAGCTTGTGTAGGCATAACATGAAACCACCACATGTCTTACATATCTGGAATGTGTCATGACATGGAAGCATTCACCTATACAGTATCTAAATACATACATGTGTTGCACAACATACACATACATCCACATCAAGCCACAGATACAGTACATTCACCTTGCTGGTGTCAGACATCACTGTCATGCCTGCTCCTCATGTGTGTGAGGTACACAGATGGCATGTGGGACATAGAGTACTTGTACGTTAGCCATGTGTGGGCATATTTGCCAGGTATCAGTAATATGGTTGCAGATGTACAGGGGTGTCATCTGTATACCCTTCTCTGTCCTGTGTCACACATTCCACATTAGGGTTTATTGTGTATACACCTCGGTGACATGGGTCACATTCCACATTAGATATGTTTTGTATATGAACATAGTCATGGCTATGAACTGTGTCAGTAGCTCACACTGTATAGCAATTGTGAAGCCACATGATGCCCTGTAATGGCTATGCACATCAGCTCAATGTGCAGTATGTCCCTGCATATTTGTAGGGTGGAGAGACAACATAACACGTCCCTGCATTGGGACACCATTACCATACTGTAGATTGGAAAGGACACCATTGTGTTACACATGTATGCATATCATTCAACACATCAGAAGACATGTCATACTACATGTGACTGGCAAGATCATATGCCACACAGCAGGCTGGTGTACTGTAAACCTGTGCTGGTCTGTGGCACCATTGCAAAGTAGGGAAAGCCATGTCAAACATGTGTGTATAGCCACCTGCACAATGTCTACACTCAGCTCAGGGGTAGGTGGAATAGTGTTGAACAGACATGCACTGCTTTGGGGGAGATATGCAAGCTAGGGCTCAGGCAAACATAGTATGCAGTCAACATACTCTGCTGCTCATGTCCTCACACATAGGGGCGGTGGCCAACACAAAGCATCAATGACAGATGTACAAAGGTCAGCGATGGTCTGTTAACATGTGGTGTATGTTGCACACACCATGGCAGTGCAGTGCAATGGTGCAAAGTGCATGTATTGTGTTGCAGGTATGGGGCATAGGCTACTAACACAAATGGTCCAATACAGGTATGCATGCTAACCATCACTATAATTATGTAAGGTGCATGCCATCTGCTATAACACATGCATGCTGTTGTGTGCAACTCTGGGATGTATGATAACTACCACTATAATTGCCTAAGCTGAAATTATAATTGTCTGAGCTGAATGCCATCTGCCATATCACTTGCATGTAGCATGTGTGTGCCTGTGTGTGCCTGTGTGTGTCAGTTCAGTGTGGGTCAGTGTGTGTCAGTGTGTATGTCAGTGTGTGTGTCAGAGTGTGTGTCAGTGTGTGTCAGTGTGTGTGTCAGTGTGTGTGTGTGTTTGTGTCTGTGTGTGTCTCTGTTTGTCTGTGTGTCTCTGTCTGTCTGTCTTTGTGTCTCTTGTCTCTGTGTGTCTGTGTGTGTGTGTCTGTGTGAGTCTCTGTCTGTCTGTCTCTGTGTGTCTGTGTGTCTGTGTGTGTTGGTGTGTCTGTCTGTGTGTGTGTGTGTCTGTGTGTGTCTGTCCATCTGTGTGTGTCTGTGTGTGTCTGTGTGTGTCTGTCTGTATGTGTATGTCTGTGTCTGTCTGTCTCTGTGTGTCTATGTGTGTGTCTGTCTGTGTATGTCTCTGCCTGTATGCCGGTGTGTGTCTGTGTGTGTGTGTGTGTGTGTGTGTCTGTGTCTGTGTGTGTGTGTGTGTGTGTGTGTGTGTGTGTGTGTGTGTGTGTGTGTGTGTGTGTGTGTGCGTGTGTGTGTGTTTGTGTCTGTCTGTGTGTGTGTGTCTTTATCTGTCTGTCTGTGTGTGTCTGGTATAACTTGTAATGTACAGTTCTTGTCTTCCCCTCACAGGTGTTGATGTAGGTGCGTTGCCCTCTTGCGGTCCACCTGATGTTAGTGTCCCCACAGACACTAGCAGTGATGATGATAGCATGATTGAGGCACAGGCAGGGTTGTTAGGGGCTGAATCTGTGCCATTGGTTGCCATTCCACCTGTCACCCCCTCATCCCTCACACTGTTCCCCTGCCTGCACATACCCCATCACCACTGGCCATAGAGGAAGGACAGTTGGTGGATGGTAGCATGGAACAGGGAAGTGTGCTGACTATGGAAGATGTGCCTGCACACCATGATCCCAGTCAACAGACTGGTTATGTCCCACACAGGCATGTGCCCAGTGCTGCTCATACGAGGACCACTGGCCAACATGCCCCTGCGAGACCAATCACATCAGCTGGAGTCACCAGATGCATGTTTTGGGCTGTAATGGAGGCACAGGCACATGCTGAATGGCACAACAGAGAAGGTCTGAGGCTTCAGAGGGCTGCTGTCCATTCATTAACTGACAACATCCAGGCACTTGCAAATGCTCACCATCATCTTGCAGATGTTTTGGATAGATGATTGGGTGACATGGTGGGAGTCCTTGACCATGGCATGCCAATCCTCGAGCATGGAATGTCTGTGCTGGAACATCTGGTGGGAGTGAGGCATCAGGAAAAATGGATGTAGGTCAGCTACATCACCTGTTGAAGGTCTACGTGAACATGCTACTGCACATGCCCACTCCCATAGTGGCTGTAGCAGCAGCAGTGCAGCTGGTGCTGTGCAGTCCACACCAGGACACAGCAGGCATGTGCACATGGTCCTGGATGGTCCCAACAGGCACACATTTCCAGTGGATATGTGTCATCAGATGGTACCCATTGTGGACCTCTGCTTGGTAGTGCCCGTGCAACCCCTGGCAGGTGCAGGTCTCGTGACCATGACCGGACACCGTGAACTGTGAAACCTGCCTTGTACATTCAGCAGCTGTCAGTATTACCCTTGTGTAGGCTAGCCACATGCCAGATCTGTGTGTGTGCATGCATACACACACACTGGAAACAAATGTAGGGCACCTCAACACACACACGCATAACATCCACACACGCCCAGTGATATCACAGGCACTTACACGCACACATGATGTCATCCAATGGCACAGCCTAGGCCTCTGGCAAACATTATCACCCTGGGCATATGATGATGCCTGTGCCGTATACTTGTCATCCACACCATTGGTGCAGGTACATGTTCATATGGTTTGATGCACAGGGTGAACATACTAGGTAGACAATTGTAGATTAATATTCTTAAGTAGTGTTGGCAGGTAGCAGACATACCATGTATTGCAGTTCTAGAATGCATTTTGGACGTTTGACAGTATGTATCATGTGTAACAACACTAACAGCATGTTGTTTTTGATGTTCTGCCTTCCTCTTTCAGGTGTAGTTGCATGTGCCGGGGGATGTTGGTGCTTGCGGGAGTCCCATATGTACATGTTGACTACCCACAGGTCAGTATGACAATACCTGCATGCACTTTGCAGCTTCCACACCACAGTCATATTCTCCCATGTTTCCATTATGTTTACTGTTTTAATGATCCAAGAGCATGATATCTGTGTAGTAAGCTACTGTGTTCAGAGCCGTCACATCCATAGTGGGTGACATCACAGGTATAGTTACCTGGAGCGCGGAGTGGGTAAAAGAGTGGTATGCCAGATGACAAGGGTAAAGGCCAGTGGAAAATAGTGGCTTCTTATTGGGAAGCAATAACACCTACTGCCATAACAGCATACAAACAGACACACCCACACACTCAGGGATTCACAGACACAGTAACACACACTCTGACACACACACACATAGTTGCCAGTGTTCAGATGAGAACCCCTGCCTATGTGCATATCATCATTATAGTACTACACAATTACAAGATGCACCACAGAGATTAAACATGTACAGGTGGTTGGAATGGCCTAAGATCAAGGACATTGAAAGGGATACTACAGAGCAGTGAGTGTATGTGGAGGGGGGGTCCATCAGTAGGCTATGTAACAACAGGTCACACCCCAGGGTGTACATGTTAACAGGCAGTTAATATGCCCGTCTACAATTGATGATATCAACAGGGATGCTAGATTGTTTTGCGTGGATGGGGGAGGGGGCATTAACATTTCACTATAGTAAAATACAGCCTCACTCCAGGAACCGGACAGCCATACACACACACACACACACACACACACACACACACACACACACACACACACACACACACATACATAAACACACACACACTGGCATTCACAAAGATATACACCTATGTCACACACATACACTTTACATGTGTGAGGTTTAACCACCTGCCTATGCCTTTCTTTCTACACTTCACTCTGTACTGGTGTCAACAACAGTGTTCAGGAGAGTGATAACATGTGGGATGTATTCCCAACCATACGTGACATATATGGACACACCCACATGTGCCAGTACTGTGAATCAAACACTTGCCTATCTCATGATAGGTACTACAGAAGTACAGCACTATCGCATCCGGTACAATGCTTACTGACTCTTTCCTTTGACAACTGTGCTGATATATGCACAATATATGCATATGGGAGATATTACTGTTACATGTGTCAGGAGGTTTGTCTTCAGTGTCAACCTTACAGCATTCTACATTGTCTGTCTTCCACTTCAGTTAACAAAACCTGACCTTAGCAGGTACACATGTTATTGTAGGACTGGATGTAACACACCAGTGAGCTGTCCTCAGTAATCATTCATCTGCAAAGAAGCCCCACCACTTAGTAGTCATGTCCAAACATCTGTCCATACTTCATGTACGGCTTACTGTACTTAGAGCATATTACCATATACAGTTGGCAGTGTTGAGGCTGTACTGCAACAGCATGATGTACTAAGACAACAGTCACCTTCAGACATCAGACATTGCACACACATGGAATCTACACAAACAGCAATACATGTACACATAGGCGGTCTACATCAGTACGTGCACTAGCAGGTCAAGAGGATACATTCCACACCTTCCCCACGCCATGTGTGAAACATAGCCGAGAATTACACCATAATGGATGTTGTATTCATGTACTGGTAGGATACCACCACTTTCACCAAGTAGCCAAGTGTACATACATTACAACAGCACATATCAGCATGACACATGCAGCATTATTCCATGTCATGCTCCTACAAACTGTTACTTGACTGTGCCATGGTGAAGCCAGGGCACTGTAATGGTCAACAGTGAGCACATCATATTTGCCACACACACCTCATGTGTACTGGAAGAGTGCCAGCAATGTGCTCTGTTAGAGATAGGCAGTATACTCATTCAAGCATGTGCAAGGTCTGTGGCTTGTAAACATCTCACCCCAGCATGTACTTGCTATTGTGGTACTAAGGCTGATGTCCAGACAGCACAGAGCATGCATGACTTGCAATTGTTGACATGGGGTATATGTAGGAGTTGTGGCCACACATGGCTGTACATGTCATGAACATATTACCTGTGACTACTCAAGAACATACAGAGCAGAGTTGGATTTCCCTGAGTCTGTCAATACAAGCCTTGTGTAGGTCCTATGGTCCTGTTATTTGGGTATGTTTGTAGGCATTGCATTAGCTGGACATGTCTAAAGACATACATGCTACATGGGGTGTTGTATGATATGATAGGTGTCATGGGTGAACAGTAAAGAGGGAATATTACCTCTGTCAACATAGATATCGAACCTTATGCACTGTTTACATGCTATCTGCCATGTGCATATGTGTAATGACTGTAGCCACCTGTATGTAAAAAGGTAAATGAAAGTTATAGTAATGTAATTTATGTTGTATGAGTGTGGGATGTACATATCCAGGGCAGGTATGGTTAGGTCATATCCAGCCATGAGGGTGTTGTTTACTGGTGTACAGCAACAGTCAACCGTGTTAATGCTAACAACATCCAAGGGATCCTGGTATGTGTACAACTGAGCTAATTACAAACAGTGGTATTATTGCATTGCATAACACATTATGCAGCTGTGTCTGTACATGGATACTTTGCACAGCTGATGTAGGCCTAGGTACAGTCCACCAATTGAGGGTTATTTGGTGGTCTACCATACTATGTCATACCACATATGGATGTGTTGTTAGTCTGGGAACAAGGTGGTGGATGTATATGAGGATTCAACCTAGAATGCAGCATTTGCCACTGTCACCTGTACCTGACTCATCTGTGATGCATTATGTTGGAGTAGTGGTCTTTACATGTGAGTAGCCTTTATGAATATTTGTACACCACCACCTGGAATGGTCCATACCACTGTTATGGCCCACATGTCTGGATCTGAGTTATATGATGGTAGTGCAATTGTCCACTAGAGAGCCTTCAGCCAGGTCTTCCTCACTGCACAGATGTCAGTATTTCCCATTGTAGGTTGTACATTGAGCAAATGGATTACTAAAGCCACACATCTAGCACAGGTTAGCATAAGCATCCAATGCAATTGTCATGTAGGTGTCAGGGTGTTACTTCTGTGTGTAGGACATTTGCCTTAGAATGCGGCTATATGGGTAAATGTGACCTAGGTGTTATCCACACACGTGTAACATGGATGCATGTGCGCTGTGTTGAAGGCTCATCGTTCAGTCATGACAGCCCGGAATGACAGACACTGGACAACCTCATAATAACAGCAGGACATTGGCTCATTCTTTTGGTCTAGCAGTTGCCACCCGTACCATGACATCACTGCACGTGGCATTAATGTGCTATGTAGCAAATGCCCCATGTAAGGTGACGGACAGTGGCAGAACTTGTGCATACGACCAATGTGAGATATACTTAGGGTATCAGTCCTGCTAATAATGACAACTACTAACACAGCCAGGAGAGGTCATCTTAACACCTGCACCTCAGTACCATTACACAAGGTGGCTCACACATGATGCCTGCACATGCCACTGTTCCACGTATAATGCCACTTTCCACAACCTGCTATCAATGTATGTCTTCCAGGGCAGCAAGATGTGTGACACATGCTGTAGGTAGCATCCACCTGTACAACCCAGGTAACCTATTGTCTGTCATGTCCACACATGCATGACTGTGTATAAGTAACATATATATGTCAGTACTTCATGTACATGTATGCATATGTATCACACATCACAGACACAGATATATCATTTACAGGCCACATACAGGTATCAGGTAGTAAACCAGTATGATGTGCATATATACTGACAGGTAAGATGTACCTAGCTGTAAACCTCTGTGTTTACAATAGGAGTCCATTACACCATGTTCTGTACATGTAAGTGTTTGAGCATGCGCACTGTGGCCTTCAGTGGTTAGAATTGGAGTGCATCCCAAACAGCCCTGTGCTACTGAGTGTATGAGCATACCCACTGCCACCTTATGTAATTTGAGTCAGTGCATCCAACAAGCCCTTTGTTACTAAGTGTATGAGTATGCCCAGTATAACCTTGTGAGTTGTAGTCATAGTGCATCTCAAACAGCCCTGTGCTACTAAGTGTATGATCATGCCCACTGTAACCCTGTATAGTGATAGTAGTTGTCCATTCCGCAGATGGCCATACTCCAGTTCAGGTTCCTGTTGTGCTACAACTATACCTCTCAGGCCTACCTGCAGATAATGTGTCTTGTTTGTGCATACAGGTTGTAATGGACACCTACTTTAAACACACTGGTCTACAGCTATGTACTTCATGACTGTCAGTCTCCCTGTTGTTGTCCTAAATTGTAGAAGGGCAGTCTGACTGCCTTGGAATGTGTGATCTCTGTGGTGCATCTCATAACTGCGTAGTAGTGTAATAGTGATCTTTAGATAGGCAGGAGTTCTGATACCACCACTGGCAACTTTGTGTGTGTGACAGCAAATGCCTGAGTGTGTGTGTCAGCAAATGGCTGAGTGTGTTTGTGTGTGTGTGTGTGTGTGTGTGTGTGTGTGTGTGTGTGTGTGTGTGTGTGTGTGTGTGTGTGTGTGTGTGTGTCTCAGCAAATGCCTGAGTGTGTGTGTCAGCAAATGGCTGAGTGTGGTTGCGTGTGTGTATTTGTGTCTGCGTCGTGGAAGTGGGTTTTGCTGCATTCCAAAGAGATACCTCCTTTTGCACTGGCCTTTATCCTTGTCAGCCACTAAACCTCTCTCTTCCCCCCTCCCCACTGCAAGTAATCAGTCCTGTGATGTCACCCAGCTCAGACGTGGAATCAGTAAGTGTAATTGTATGTGTTCTGTGGCACATACCCCAACTGCATACCACTGTACTAGTTACCTTTACATAGGCAAGACGTGCATGCACAATACTGGCAAGTGTGTGCCTGTTTGTGTTTGTGACTACCCTGTAGCCAGGCATACACATGTGTAATGTCTTTTAGCACACCATGGTAGCCATCTGTGGTGACCAGTGTCTACAAAGTATTACATAGCTAGGAATGGTAAGGAATACACAGTTAAGTATGACTACAGTTGGGTATGTTATTTTCCTGAGCCGCTGTCAAGCAGTGACACAGAAGTGGTCGCTGGGGTGTAGGGCCATACCCATCATTCCCCCACCCTAACTCCACAATCCCCAGGGTAGATTATATTAGCCATCATTCCCCATCCCAAACTCCACATACACAATAACCATCCCTTCTCTATTGAACTGCTTATGTCCTTTGGAACCCTTCTGTATCACAAAGGGCGTTTAGACTTGTGTGTGTATATATATATATATATATATATATATATATATATATGTGTGTGTGTGTGTGTGTGTGTGTGTGTGTGTGTGTGTGTACACGCATCCCGTAGGTGTATATATATATATATATATATATATATATATATATATATATATATATATAGTTATGACAGTTGTACAGATGTAGACTTGTCTTTGTTGTTTCACAGAGTATAGTACATTCAAGAGTACTGTACATATGTACACAAAGGGACTGTCCCATTTGTTTTCAGTACTGTAGAATACCTGTAGTAGGATGTGCGTTATAGACTCCATACAACATGTGTACAACTCAGATGGCTTAGTGATATGTCCAGTGACCTCAGTGTGCATGGTCCAGGGTTCAAGACCTGCAAGCCTTGTTGATACTGTCAATTAGGACTGCAAAAGACACTTTTAAACAGTTGTAAGCAGGTGTAAATGTGTTTTCATGACAGTAAGCAGCGGGTACATGCAGGTAGCAGACATGTACAACCCGCAGTACACTTGGAATGCCCTTCTTTGGCAATCCTACTGATGTCACCCACCTACAAATATACCTCTGGCACTGCTATAACCCAGTAATCTCCATGACATGTGCTGTAACTGCATAATGCTGTAGTGTGTTAAATTAGTGTGGTAGGTGTTCTAATCCCAGACAAATCAAGTGTGTGTGTGTGTGTGTGTTTGTGTGTGTGTGTGTGTGTGTGTGTGTGTGTGTGTGTGTGTGTGTGTGTGAGTGTGTGCCTGTGAAAAAATGATGCTTTTAGAGTATGCACACTCTTTACAACCCACATGACCACCTTTGTCAATCCTGCTGATGTCACTCACCTAGGAATACACCTCTAGGACTGCTGTAACCCAGTAATCTCCATAGCGCGTGCTGTAACTGCGTATTGCTTTAGTGTGATAAACTAGTTAGGTAAGTTGTTCCATTCCAAGAGAGGTCAAATGTGTGTGTGTGTGTGTGTGTGTGTGTGTGTGTGTGTGTGTGTGTGTGTGTGTGTGTGTGTGTGTGTGTGTGTGTGTGTGTGTGTGTGTGTGTGTGTGTGTGTGTGTGTATCTGTCTGCCTGAGACAAGAGCAATGCTTTTTAGAGTATGCACACTCTTTACAATTCACATGACCACCTTTGGTAATCCTGCTGATGTCACCCACCTAGGAATACACCTCTAGGACTGCTGTAACACAGTATTCTCCATAGCACATGCTGTAACTGTGTATTGCTGTAGTGTAATAAACTAGTTAGGTAGGGGTTCTATTCCAAGAGAGACCAACTGTGTGTGTGTGTGTGGCTCTATCTGCCTGAGACAAGAACAATGCTTTTTAGAGTATGCACACTCTTTACAATTCATATGACCACCTTTGGAAATCCTGCTGATGTCACCCACCTAGGAATACACCTATAGGACTGCTGTAACCCAGTATTCTCTGCAGTGCGTGATATAACTGCGTATTGCTGTAGTGTGATAAACTAGTTAGGTAGGGGCTCAATTCCAAGAGAGACCACATGTGTGGGTGTGTGTGTGTGGTGTGTGTGTGTGTGTGTGTGTGTGTGTGTGTGTGTGTGTGTGTGTGTGTGTGTATGTGTATGTGACTATCTGCCTGAGAAAGTAACAATGCCTTTTAGAGTATGCACACTCTTTACAATTCACATGACCACCTTTGGCAATCTTGCTGTTGTCACCCACCTAGTCATACACCTCTGGGACTGCTGTAACCCAATAATCTCTGTAGTGCATGCTGTAACTGTGTAATGCTGTAGTGTGATACACTAGTTAGGTAGGGGTCCTATTCCAGGATATGGCAGGTGTGTGTGTGTTTGACTGTCAGAGCCTGTGTGGAGGTGGCTGTGAGTGTCTAAACACTGGACATGTTGGTGAGCGGATTTTGTAGTTTTCCTATATTGTGTCCATCTTATATGTCACAATGTCCACCTCACGAGGAGTACAGATGTCAGCCAGCCAAAGAACTGTGTTGGCAAGCCATACCCCTACATCTGGCAAAAGGCCTGGTGAACAAAGTATGCAAACCTATTATTACCCGGAATACATCCTGAATCAATGTGTCATACAGAAACACACTTGCCTAGAATATCCCGCTATGTTGCTAGTACCCTGCACATTGATGACAGATAGTAGGCATGGTGTGATTGCAGTGGGCTGCAGAGGGCATGGCACCCTGTACAGCAGTACAATAGGCACATAATTGTGGACAATGTGCCTTCACTATGTTCCTCACTGGATGCCTGCAACATGTGTGTTGCCATCAAATGTGATCCACAGAGGCCATACAATGCCTTACACATGTGCCCTGTATGGACCGATGCCACTGACACCAGGGAATACCTGTATCATGCTATCAATGCAGGTGCAGGGTCAACCTGCTGACTATAAGCAGGTTCTACCACACCAGGCCAGTACTGGCATATCGGAGGATAACAGTCTGTGTACACAACATGTGCCAGTCAAACCAGGTACACCTGTACATGTCACTGTACATTATTGTGGGACATGCACATCCCAGGCAATGTCCATGTCAAGGACTATCAAACACAGACATGGCATACATTGCAAAGCTATGGCCATGCACAATGGTAACCAGGATGTCAGGACAGTTCATACAATACCCATCTGTGTGGGACATTGCAGACACTACACCCCTGTACCACACTGCACACCATTGTCGGGTGATGTGATGCCAAGGATTACCCCTCACCCAGCCTTGTACAGCCATCTTGCACAGCCAACCACTACACACCCATGAAGCAATGCACACATGTATGTCAGCACTGGCACCTTGTGTCTGCATGTGGGGTATGATGCTCCCAACCACAGTCACTCCCAGTATAACTCCCATTGGCATACCAACAGATGTCAAACATGTTTACATGCCCTAGCCCATAGAGCCTCCGGATATCCCCTGTGGTGCATGTAGTACCTGTGCATTACTGCAGTGTGGCAAACTAAGTAGTTTGGGAGTGTATTTGTGGGCCTGGCAAAGAGTGTCAATGTGAGTCCATTATAGAGTGTGGTTGTGTTGACAATGACATCCGTTCATGTGGACAGCCATGTGTACTACACCTAATGTATGTCTACTATATCTCTGTTGCAGATGTCACTCACCAACACACATACACGTTCTTACAGCACACCACTATGTCAGCTTTGTGGTACATGGAGTAACTGCATGCACTTGTAATAGTAATGAATAGTCAGTCAGGGGTTTGAACCCCTGTAGTGGTAGGTGTGTGACAGACGATGTTTAGGTTTTAGTCTCCAAGCCCTTCTCTGATGTACTTTGCCTCTGTCTGTCCCTCCCACACACTCTGTGGTGGATGTGGAGGTGTACACCTGCTCAGCAGCAGATTCTGTATTGTAAGTGATGGTCATGATCAGGTGATAGCCTCTGCACCTATTGCAGTCCTCCTCTAGCTAATTGCATGTGGAACAGCTGTGATGATGCTCCCATAGCCATTCACATGAAAAGCACAGTACAATATCTAGGAACATCATGTTGGTCTTTGTCCATGACAGTCGCTGTGAGTGGTACCTGGATCTGGTGTTTGGTAAACGGCATCACAGATGATATCTGGATGTTCCTCAAACAACATACACAGTGGGAAATAGCCTAAAGACAGGAGGGTGATATGCCAGGCATGACTACAGCATGTAAGTGTAGCTATCCTTCATTGAGACTACTGCATGTTTAACAGGTTGTGTGTGGTAATGACTATTCTGCATGTTTTAAAACTGACAAGACAGTGCTCTGTTTGTGAGGGACCCCCATCTGTAGGGCCATCTGTGGACTGATCAGTGTGTGGAATCATTTGTTTCCTGTGTTACTCACTGAACACACATATGTGAATAGCTGGAGCATAGTGTGAGGATTGCAGCCAGTACATGGTGATAGTGATGAGTTATTGCCATCGCATCCCTGACTGGACATATGTCACATGAAACAGTGGTATGACAGACACTGTCTGGGGTTTTCAGTGACATGCCAATAATGGGCCACTGTTCATAGCTGCAGTCACAAGTCTTCTACACTTTGTCCAGATGTCATACAGTATATATGCATGTGTTGTGCTCCCTCTGCAAATGTATACCATCTGTTGTGTTGGGTTAATGGTCATATCTATGCATGCTGTTATAAGTAATCCTGAATGCTGTTGACTATTACTAAGACATATCTGTGTTTAAACTGCAACACCATAGGCTGTATGGGTTTGGAGGTCCCAGCAGAACCTCCTGTCCCACTTCAGCTGGCCATGGCACTGGGCAGTAGCACAACTGGGGCCCAGCCTTGGACCTCCACCTGTGTTGGCTCTGCACCACCTTCTGGTGGTACCACCACTGAGGATGGGGCTTGTCCACCCTGGGAGCAGGTCCAGACAGGAACATGTCCGCTGTCGTACAGTCCCGGATGTGGTGTGTAAGGGGCTTAATAAGGGTTTTGAGGCCAGATACACCAACTCAAGGGCAGAGTTTCACATTTACAGGGTGAGGCTACCCCTCCTAGACAGCCCCAAGCACTGCCACCTTTGCAGCTGTTTTGGTGCAGTGGTGGCTGCCCATGGCTGGGGACCTCCATCCCACTGTTTCCATCTGGGGGCTCATGGGCTTGTGACTGCTGAACACCCCTCCCCATCCGAGGTGTACCCCCCCACATGTCATATACCGACCCTGTATGCTGTCTTGTCAGTCATCCTACCCCTACCTATCCTCCACGAGCATACCTACTCTCCTTCCCCCACATCCCACTCTCACCCTACGGAAACAAAAGGCCAATTGGTTCCTAGAACAACATTTGCCCCATACATAGCTGTCCATTTCACACACATGTCCACTGAACATATGTAACCCTTTTAGTATGCACCACAACATACTCCAGTTGTCCTCACCCCTGTCTCTTAGGCGCATGATCCTAGTATGCACATGACTCCTAGATGTTCCAGATACACATGATACGGATGACCCCATTGTACACACAACACTACCGGTCCCTCTACGGTTACCTCATTTACCTTTATCATGATGATGATGTTGCACACAGCACATTGCAAGAGTACTATTCTCACATAATGATTGGACAGGAACTGTTGTGTTAATGTAAATAACATGCACAGAGTGATGAATATGGCCAATGTACAAATGTTTGCGTGTATGAATGACACATTGAGGGAGTCTTGATATTACATAGGACAACACCACTACATAATACAGGCGTTGCTGGTGTTTCCCTTTTCATTCCTTTGTAATGCTTTGTTGTCACATGGGATGTTCCTGATCTCTCTCTCTCTCTCTCTCTATATATATATATATATATATATATATATATATATATATATATATATATATGTGTGTGTGTGTGTGTGTGTGTGTGTGTGTGTGTGTATGTAGCTATATGCTGGACATAAACACTCGCACATACATCTACATGATGGAATACATTTCCTATACTGTTGAATGACTGCACTGGATGATATGTTTGTGATAAGGTCCGATGTCTGTATATCTGCCATGGCTTAGTGGTAAATCACAATAGCTGTGTGTGTGCAGGGTCCTGGTTTTGAGCCTTGCAGAGGCCATTTATTTTGTTGCTGGGCAGAACAAGGCCATTGGATATGGAGTGATTAAGGCACATTAAAGCAGTTGTGAGTGGGTGTGAGTGGGTTTGCATGGTGTTAAGCAATGCTAACCTCTGGTTACAGTTTCTTACACTCAGTTAGCCTCTACATTGCTTTACCAGTGTAATACTCGCATACTGGCAGCCAAACAGGCTTACACCCGCTTGCTCACGCACTTGCAAATGCACTGCATTTGGTTTTTGCGTCTGACACTCACACCCCTGGGTGGGAGTGAGGACTACGATATTACCTTGTGATGCCTATTACATCGGATTACATGCCTACAGTATCAGGAATGGCTGCCCATTAGGAAACAGCATGCCATCCAACTGTACGGAATCTGTGGCCTGTCCAGAGTTTGATTCATATTACTGGTGTGTTCCTCTTACAATCTGCCCCCATCTGGCTAATACATGGGAACTGACACTCTTCAATACAAACAAGTAATTGGGTTTTTGGAACCCACATCCTTCAGCCGAGTCATGCTACTGCATACCTAATATTCTATCATCTTTCTAAGGTTGTCAGTGGAATATGTGCTTTTTGTCCCTATCAGACTTCTCATAAGATTGGGGAAAAATACAAACTGAATCAGGGACACAGTATAACAACATCAGGGACACATTTAAATTATTGGTGCTATTAACCTGACACACTGACAGACTCAGAGCATATGAATTCATACACATTCTCTGAGGTAAATGATGTTTATAACTCTTAATTGTTGTTGTTATTCATTACGTGTAATTCACCACCTTTTTCCTCCAAATGTCACTAGTTTTAGGAGGGATTAAGTGGGACAGAGTTAGAAACTAAGTCGAAATCATGGAGGTCCCTGGAAATCGGGGACAGTTCAGAGGTATGGTCCCTATTTGTTCCCCCAGTGGTTTATGCCCTGTCCAGTGGATGTACTCTTAGGGGTTGAGAGGTATGGGCATCAGCTATGCCCATTTTGGAATATTACTTATATCCCGGGGGCAGTCCTAATATGACTGCACCAGCCAACACCTGCAGGCCTAGGCCCATAATTGCATACCCATAGTTCCCCCACCTGCCACTCCTCTACAGCACTCATCCTTACTGTGGGTGCAGGTGGGGTATAAACACACTACCACTACACACTGCCCACTCTCCCCGTGTCAGACACATGTCGTACATTGTGTCGACCCATGGGTTATCAGGCTTGCACAACCTACTGGTCCATGTACATCTACAGCCTGGTTTGATAAGTCATTACCGGAACTGTCTCCGATCATTAATTTTTGGTGTCCCACAAGGGGCATCGATGTCTATGTTTCAAGATTAGAACTGACAGGTCTCTCCCACTGGTAGTATCCTGCCGGTGGTCTGGGAAGCAGTGGTGTGTTTACCTGTATTGTGTGTCTGTGTGTCTTACTGGCCTAGCTGGGGGGGTGGGGGGATTGATGCTATGTGTTACATGTTTGTTTATTGGACCCCTCACCCCCCTATGCACGGACTGTGAACATATGTTACTCGTAACTGCTGTATCATATCCTAGCTATATACATGTGTATATTTACAGTTTTATATATATATATATATATATATTTATATATATATATATATATATATATATATGTATATATATGTATATATTTACATTACTATATACAGATATATCTGTATATGTATGCATACATGTATCTTTATATGTTGCTGTATATATATATATATATCTATATATATATATATATATATATATATATATATATATATATCACAACATATGGGTAGTGTCACAACATATGTTACTCGTAACTGCTGTATCATATCCTAGCTATATACATGTGTATATTTACAGTCACATATATATATATATATATATATATATATATATATATATATTTACATTACTATATACAGATATATCTGTATATGTATGCATAGATGTATATTTATATGCTGCTCTGTATATATATATATATATATATATATATATATATATATATATAATTATATATATATATATATATATATATATATATATATATATATATCACAACATATGGGTCTATGGGTGTCTGCATATGTATATATTTATATGTGGGTATGTATCTGTATTCTGTCTCTGTATGTATACATTTGTACTATGGAGAGGGAGAGGCTTATCTCTATGCTGCTATGGGTAGTTATACACACACATACTGCTACATATATACGTCTACATCTGGTTATTCTGTTCCTTGCCATATAGATTACACTTTGCTGCAGTGAGACTCGTAGTGGGTGTGGCTGGTCGTTGAGCGATGCGTCTGCCCAATGAGCACATTCGCTTACATCCCTAGGGCTGTCCATATAGGCCCACATCAGCCAACATCTGCACACCTAGACCCATAGGTAGCTACCCATAGTTCCCCCACCCGCACCTCCTCAACAGCATCCATCCTTACTCTGGGTCCTGGTCTGTTCTGGACACACCACTACACACTGCCCACTCTCCACTTCACGGGACCCATTTCATGCAGTTGTCTTGGCCCATGAGTCATCAGGGTTTCCCACCCTTGTATTCCAACTATGTATACATCCCAGCCAGAATGTTCACTCTATCACTTTCTTTTGGTATTGTCAATTTTTGGGGTGTCCTGCAAGGGACACTCCTGTCTGTGTTCCAAGATTAGAATTCACGGGTGCACTGTTGTATCCTGCCTATGGTCTGAGGAGCAGTGGATTCTTTACATTGTTTGTGTATGCTTCCCGTGTCCGGCTGGGGGGGGGGGGGGGTGGAAGGTCATGCTATGTGTTTCATATTTCTTGCTTGGGTTCCTCACTTCCATTGACATAGCCTGTGAACATATGTCATTCTTGTGTGCTGTTTCCTATCATAGCTGTATATCTGTGTATATCTACGCACACACACACACACACACACACACACACACACACACACACACACACACACACACACACACACACACACACATCATGAGCAGACAGGTGATCCGCTGTGGTGACCCCTAACCGTGAAAAGTCGAAAGAAGAAGAAGAAGATATATATATATATATATATATATATATATATATATATATATATATGTATGTGTGTGTGTGTGTATATATATAAATATATATATATATATATATATATATATATATATATATGCACACACACATATATATATATATATATACATATATATATATATATATATATATATATATATATAGATACATATATATATATATATATATATATATATATACATATATATATATATGTGTGTGTGTGTGTGTGTCTGTAAAGCAATACATACCCTGCACAAAAGCCTTACACATGCTTACTGGTGTTTATATATGCTTGACCTGCTTACTAGTGCCTTATTCATTATGACACTGACACTTCACTCCAGTTAACTTTTAATTGATATTTTGCAGGTTATACAGCAGACAGATGTCGCAATATGTTCATGTACAGATTACCGATGGTAAATGGTATGTGATACAGTGGGATTCGGTACAGGAATGTCTGTTCATTAGGTGGTTGCTCTAACCAATACACTATTGCTTGTGCTGCTTCATTTGCATATATACCCATATACCCATGGCACCTAGTTCCCCAAACACACACCCCAATGCCTTCCTAACACTACAGTCATCCATTCTCCAGTCGGATTTGCGGTGTATCCACACCACTACACATTGGCCACTCCTTACTCCTATAGACCCATCCCATCAGTTGACTCACTCCACGTATCCTCTGAACTCCCAAAAGTCTAGTCCACAAACATTGGTGACATGAGCAACCAAAAGAATATTATTTGCAATTTTTGGGTTGTCCCACATGGGACACGCATGTGTTTATGTCAAGATTAGACTCTATACTTCATTACATCCTTACTCCCATTAACGTGACACTGCAATAAATTAATAAGTATGACTATGTGGTAGCACACGTTACACATGAGAGCCTAATCATGTACGTGTTCGGCATATTTATTTTACTAATAGACCGGTTTAGTAATTGGAGTTGCCATAGCAGGCAGATCACAGGAATGACTCCATGTGTGGGAAAGTCCTCACATTTGATTATTTTCAGCACAGCACTGACTTCAGACATTGTACACACTTCTGCATTTTAGCAGTTTCGTCCCATCCCTCTTCTGCACAACCTATTATTCTATCTACTGTCGAGGTTTGTAAGGGCACATTCATGTTATTTATGTCTGCAAATGGAATGAATGTGTTACAGAGAATGTACTTCTACATATTGATGTCTACATGTGTGTATGCATATATATTTATAACAAACTCGCTGGCCTCCACGGGGAGGTCCAATTAGAACCAGCCCATCCAACCCAGGCATGCCTGGCTCCATAATTTCATACTCATAGTTCCTCCACCTTCAAAATACACGTATACCATCCATTGTCCACTTGTTATCGCAGCCATGACACACCTCCACACATTGCCCTCTCCCGAGCATTAGAGGCCCTACACGTATGTTGTCCCAACCCATGTATTCTCAGGCTCTCCCACCATTTAGTCCTTGAACATACCTGCCCTTGCTTGTGTAATGGTCGAATGGCCAAATGGTCTATCAATTTTTGGGTAGTCCAACCAGGGACTACCATCTGTGTGTACAGTAGACTTACCAAATCAACAATGTTACTCCCACTGGTAATATCCTGCCTGTGGTGTGAGTAGCAGTGCTTTGCTCACTCCTGCCCAGCTGGATATGACATACACTGACAGCGCTATATAATACTGGGGTTGTTGTTGTTTCCCTTCTCATTCCTTTTGTATGCTTTGTTGTTACGTCGTTCTTTCTTCATAGATATATATATATATATATATATATATATATATATATATATATGTATGTATATTCATATATATATATATATATATATATATATATATATATATATATATATATATATATATATATATATATATATATATATATATATATATATATATATATATATATATATACATATATATATATATATATATATATATATATATATATATATATGTATATATATTTATTATATATCTGTATATACTTATATACATTTCCTATGCTGGGCACTGCTTAGACTCACACAAGTGCACTCAGACTTGCTTACTGGTACTTATATGTGTTTACTGCTGCTTATTTGTGCTTACACCTGCTTACTAGTACCTTATTCATTATGACAGTGCCACTTTGTTTGAATGATATTTAAGTTAAATATCTCATGAGATACTCTTATGTCGGTTTTACGGCAAAACAACATTCATTCCATATGGAAAATGATGTCTGCTATTGTTGGGCTCAAACAGTTAATGCCAGTTTGATAGGCGGATGCTCTAAACACTACACTACACTATTGACACTTACGTTGATTCCGCATGTTTTTCTCTGTTTGAATGAATATGATGTGTAAGCTACGCTCGGCGGAGGGCAGGGACACGCAGACATGCTGCGCTTTGTTTACACCTTCGATATTGCAGCAACTCAAATGTATAATAGGGACACAGGGACTGGGAATCTAATTGTGACAGTTCTAGGGACAGGGCTCAATATTCCACTACGTGCTTGTGTGTTTACTAGTTCAATTTTATTTCACTGTTCATGGACACTCTTGTATGCTTAGCATACATTTCGGTATCCACGGGCACTTAATTACTGACTTACTATTAGGGGCGGGCTCTACTAGTAGGCATAGTAGGTTTTGCAAGTGTCAGGGCATGTTTATGCCTCCGTAGAGCACTTGTACATGCCCCCTGCACTTGCACACATTTCCTGTGCACATCAAGGGTGCAGCGGCGCACCCTCATACATATTCATATGGCACTGTTGCATCATCTGTAGTGAGGATGCTCGGCACAAGGCTAAAACCGTCCTTGCACCGAGCTTCTTGAATCCTGGGGTATATCTTTTAAAGCTGCTATGATCAGGTCACAAATAGTACAAACAGGGAAGCCTCTATGGCACAGTGTTGGAAGGATTTATTACAGCTTTGATAACTGTAATGTATTTTACACTGCTACACAGGAAAAAAAAACTTTGACAGGGTGAAGTGTCCACCAGCTTTTAAAGTTGTTGGTAATCTGTGTAGCAGCTCTAAGTGCGTTATAGGTTTCAAGATTGTAAAATATTTCATATCCCCACACTTTTTTCTACAATGAGTAGCACATAAAGGCAGCTAAAGCTTCATGTGCAGCAAATAATTATCAGATTTCTCCGATTATTGCTACTTCCACTCTTGATTTGTGTTTGCATGTGATTATATGTGTTGATTTGTTTTTTGCTTGCATTTTAAGACATTTTTTTCCTTGATATGCAGTTAAAATTACTTCCCAGCATTACATGCTCCTAAATATTTTCCTAGTAAATAATACATATTTGCTAAATTAAGGAATATACTTTGTAATTCAGTTGATATCATTGCAAACATTCTCTTGGTGCCAAAAAGAAAGAAGAATGCCTCTGATTCCTTAAACACAACAAAACCACAACCAAAAGAACTTTAAAAGCAAAGGATTTGCTGTACCTCAAAAGTCTTTCATTTGTGTTGCCATAAAAAGTATTAGTTGTAAAAGTTCATTTTAGGCATTATATCCTTATTTTTCCACAGAATAGTGATGCATTTCTGTTTTTTCTCTAAAAAAACATTCACTTTAATTGCATAATTTTTATACACAAATTTCTGAATATCCTTCTCAGTTGAGATTGTTTATTGTAAAAAACACTATATTCATTTTATTAAAGCAAATATGTTTAAACAGCCCTCATTTTACAACCAGTATGTTTAAACATAATTATTGATAAGTTTAGTTGTGCTTTAATAAATTATTTTTTCTAACTGATTTACTTATTCTGTGATAACTATATCAGATACTACTAATCAATACACCTATATTGAAGATGTCTGATAAAGATTAAATGCAGATTTACATTAAATGACAAACATGTTTATAGATCTGTATGTAAAAGGAAATGCATTACTTAGGTTAGAAATGTTAAGTTCCAATGTACCTTTTACTTTACACTATCTTCGAATGGTTCTGATGGAGAGAAAAAAGACTGGACCATTGTTGGAACAAGGCTCTCTCTTGGGCTTTCCTATCAGTTTGATTGTTTGAAAACTGTTTTACTTAGCCAATATTTAAACACAGTGTTTGCTGGGGTTTGTGCTCAGTTTACCAGAGCTGCCCAGAGTTTGGCATTCTTAGTCAGAGATCTGAAGTCAATCTGAACAAAATCCAAGGCATCCTGTGAATTCTACTGAAAAATAAATATTTTTATAACCTTCTTCACACTTTTAAACTGTTTGCAACTATTCTGTAGCCTACTTTAAACTGTTTTTTATAGTTTGCGACTGTGTTTTCTGCACTGCCTATTTATAGTACTTGAATAATTTATAGCATAGACTAGATTCAGATTTGTTGAATCTAGACTGGCATTTTCTGAGCACTAAAGGAAGACATCTTACATTAAGATGGCCCTCCTGTACTCTTGTGGCAGAAGAGTGTAATCATGGACCCATCTGAGTTGGGTATTGTTGAAACAAGGCTCAGTCTTGGGCTTTCCTATTGGTTAGATTGCTTAAAAACTGTTTTACCTAGCTGACATTTAAACATAACATTTGTGTGTAGCTGTGCACCATGCAATGGTGGGTTAGCACTGCCATATTGTTGTTGTGTCTTTCGGCTTTTCCCGGTTAGGGGTCGCCACAGCAGAACTCCGGTCCGCTAATGATTGGTAGTTGATTTTTACGTGCTGAGTTACGAGCCCTGAAGCACAACCTTCAACGAAGGTACGCCCATTCACACATGTCTTCACGCAGAAGACGCACTAGCTGAGAATCGAACTGGACAGCGTCTTACTGTGAGGCGACAACGCAAATACTTAAAAAGTCAAATTTTCTCTGGTAACTGCTAGGAAACAATCCTAAGCTTCCCTGCTTCTCAGTACACAACACAGTTGTGCACTGTTGTGCAGAGAGTAACCCAGCTGCACTTTTTGAGGCACCAGCACAGGTTTCTACCCCTAAACCTCCCATAGATTAGCTGATTTTACTAGTTCTACAACAGAACCTAGTCCATCTAGCCCACCCTCCACCACTTATTACAGAATACACTTTACATAATGGAAGGTCAGTTTCCCAGCATTTCTCCAGCCAGCCTCATTGACAAGGGCATCCTGAGGCAATGTAGCAATTGCCTAATGTATACAGACAACCTACTACTCCAAAACATGCAAATACAATATGTGAGAGATGTGCCAATACTATGACTTTGGAATCAATGCCCCCTCTCTCTCACATAACAAAAAAACAAATACCAAGCAGGTTGTCACCACCCACACTCCACATCCCACAAATACCAAGTATACAACAGATAAACCCACATATGTGGAGGTACTCACCAGAAGTATACCAAAAGAGCAAGGACCTTCCAAGTGCAAACCTTGCGCACACAATATGGTCCCAACAGCACCCACTACACATAACAACACATGCATCTGTGTCTCACCTAATAATTCCATAAGACAAACTATATCTAAACCAAATGTCTTGGTCATAGGCAACTCCATAGTGAGATGCACAGATGTCCCCCTCACTAGACTGGACAAGGAGAAGGTCACAGTCAACTGGCTGTCTGGTGCCAGGATCCACCAAATCATGCACACACTCAAGTCTCTCAACAAGTACAGTTCTAACTCTGTCATAGTCCATGTTGGAGTGAATGATTTGAGACATGCCTCACTGGACTATATGAAGAGAGACATAATGGAGCTTTCACATTGTGTGTCCCAGGCAGGCATGTCTTTAGCCCTAAGCAGCATTCTTCCTTCACCCAGCATGATGCCACAATACAAACAAAAAATGACTGACTTCAGCAATTGGCTTAGCTGCTGGTGTCAGTCCAGGGGGATCCAGTATCTGACAGCCTGGGATGATATGGTTGACAGACCTCACTGCCTTGCCAGAGATGGTCTTCACCTGTCACCTCTTGGCTTTAGATTGCTGGCAAAGATACTTGCCTCCACCATAGTGCCTTTTTAGGCAATATCATAAGAACAAAATTCCCGACATAAAAGTATCCTCCAGAAACAAATTCAGGGTTATGCTGCTTAATGCTAGGAGTAAAAATCAGAAACTGCACTCACTTGAAGCATTTCTTACCCTGGAAGATGCTTATGTCTGCACAGTCACAGAGACATGGTTCAGGCCTCAGAGAGTACCCCAGCCATGCAGAGTTACAATGCCTTCCACATGTTCAGATCACACAATGAACTTAAAAAACTAAGGGAAGAGGAGTATCCATCTTCATTAAAGGCATATACCCCTCTAGACTGGTTAAACAGTACAACTCCCTAGAGTTAACCCAAGTCCATCTAACTGTATGAAAGACCCTCTTCTGTGTCATTGTTAGTTATAGGTCCCCCACCATGAACCAAGAAAACCACACAGCCTACCTGGACCTACTTGAGTCATTTCCCGTACAGCCAAATACCCTTGTCATGGTTGACTTTAACTATCCTTCCATCAATTGGGTAACATATATAAGCACAAAAGTGCTTGCATAAAGGTTCCTTCACTTTGTTAATACAAATGCTTTGGAGCAGTCCCACATGGGGCTCTAATATCTTTGACATTGTGCTCACCAACATGGGGATCGCTGCACCACCTCATGTGTGGGGTCCATCCTGGTAAAGTCCGATCATAACTTAGTCTTGTCCGAAGTAACTCTCATACCAGACCAACCCTCAGGAACAAAAAGGTTAAAATATTTCCCCAAAGCAAACTGTAGCCAACTGAGCAATGGCATCAGTAGTTTCAGACCCCCTGCCAACACTGACAGCAATGACCCCTATACTGAGGTGTACACAAACATCCTGTATAAACACCTATATAAATGTATAGACTCAGCCATACCGGAACAGATAAAATCAAGTTCCCCACGAACAAATAAGCCACCCTAGTGGACATCCAGTATAAACAGATTATACAATAAGAGAAAGAAACTGCTGTCAAAAAACAAGAGGGGACGCTCCTAGCAAAGGAAGAACTCCCTCCAAAGCATAAACAAGCAGATTAGGCATCTTGTAAAGTGCTCTAAAGCTAATTATGAAACTAAATTAGTATCCCTAGCTAAGATGAATCACAAAGCATTATTTAGCTATGTCCATAATATAAAAGGGAAGGCCTAGCTTTGTGACAAACTAGCTGTGGATGGTACCACCTATACTGAACCCGAGGACATTGCCAACCTGCTAGCAGACAGGTTTCCCAAAGACTTCACCTCCCTGTCCCCACCAGTCATACACCATAACATACCTGTCACCAGTCCTCTGCCTAGTATCTCCAGAGAGCAGGTCATAGCTGCACTCTCCAAGGCCAAAAACACAGCCTCTGTGGGACCAGACAACATCCCAGGGCCTATAAAATGGTCTAAAACAGGAGTTAGTGGAACAGTTGAGCATGCTCATCAATCTCTGTCTGAGCACTGTCTTTTTCCCAGCTGAGTGGAAAACAGCAACTGCAATCCCCTTGCACAGAGGGGATCCTCCAACCGACCCCGGGAACTATAAACCCATAAGCCTAACCAGCCTTATCTACAAGGCCATGGAGAGAATCATTATGGATCTTATCATTAAGGATATAGGTGACCTTCAAACTCTTGAGCCCATGGCTTCATTAAGGGCAGATCTTGCCTACTAAACCTGGTGAACATCTTCAACAATGTCATCAAGGCCCTGGATAAAGACAAAACAGTTCACACTGCCTGTCTCAACCTAGTCAAGGCCTTTGACACAATCTCTCACTAAGGCATCATTGAGAAACTCACCCAGCTGGGGATTAACCCTTACATCACAAGATGGGTTGCCAACTGGCTCACAAACAGAACACATACAGTCAAAATTGGGGATGCCAACTCTACTAGCAGACTTGTTACCAGTGGTGTTCCACAGCGAACTGTGCTAGATCCCCTTCTGTTTGGTATCTATGTTTCAGAAGTCCAGGTGAAAATAGATGGCCTATGGCTTACCAACCTTGCTGATGACTGCAAACTGGGTGCAATCATCAAATCCCCCAAAGTTGTTGACATACCACAAAATGGGCTTACACAAACAAATGATTGGTGTCAAAGCCACAGACTTAAACTAAACACAAAAAAATGCATTATCATCCCCTTCAGCAAAGGAGAAACCCCTGCTAATTACAATATTAATAATATCCCCCTAAGTTCAAACCCAGTGGTGAGAGATTTAGGAAAGCAAGTTGACTGCAGCCTTAATGCTGATCATTATGTGTCCACAGCAGTAAGGAAGGCCTTCTATATTGCACACCTCATAATGAAGGGTATAGTATCCAAAGCTAAGGAGGTTATATCTCCCCTGCACTCAGCTCTCATCAGACCAGTAATAGAGCCCAATGCTCCTTTCTGTATGTACCTCACCAGACATCTGCAGCAACTGGAGAGACCTCAGAGGTTTCTCACCAAGAAAATTCAGGGACTACAACACATGACCTACATGGATAGACTGAAGGCCCTATCACTTTATTCAGTATTCTATGGACTGATTAGAGGCAACGTGTGCCTGGCCTACAGAGCAGTCTTAGACCCTGCCTTGATGAAACTCATGCAAATCTGTAAATCTAATGGGACAAGATTCACTTGCTCTAGGGATCTTAACCTAGCCTGCAATATTAACAGGACATACTGGAGAGACAGATATGTCTCCCAGAGGTTACCACTCCTCTGGAACAAACTCCCAATTCATTCATGTAAAACAAAGCTCCTCTAGGTTTACAAACTTTTTAGGGCAAATCTGTTTATACTTATCTGAACATGTGACCCAATTAGATTTTATAAAATATAAAATTTATAAAAAAAGAGCCTGAATCCTCTATACCAATTATCAAACTGGTGAAAACATGAGTTTTGGTGCATTTTCAAGAAATTGAGTTTGAGTTCATTTGCAAAGAATTGCAAGCTTCAGTGCATTTTCAAGGAACTGTAAGCTTCAAGGGAAAAATGTTTACTGCTGCTCATGCTAAGTCTATTTTCACTCATGCTAAGTCTATTTTCAATGTGCATCTGTTTTAATTAACAGATGGTCATAACATAGCATCTAGCATACTTGCTTTTGATGCAGAAGGCTGTGGGTTCTACTCCCACAGCAAGTAGATGGATTGCTGATACTGTGTTGTACTTTAAGGGGGAAGGGGGTTGGGGGATTGCAGTCCTGAGTAAGTCCTTTGGATGAGATGGCTAGTAACTATGAACATGTTGCCGAGTTGCCATCCATTCCCTGTTGCAATATTACCAGCTTACCAATTTATTTTTTAATATAACATAGGCAATTTATTCTTCAAGGGCAGCAGGCACTGAATGTGTAGATGAAATGCTGAAATATAAAATTGCTTGCTAGCAGCAACCTCTTAATTAGTTACAGATCTCTTTAATGTGGAATTGTTCAGATGACTTCTGCAGAGACTGTGTATATTGACTGGTACTGGTGGATTTTAATGACTGATGTTTGAGTGGCCTTTCATGGTTAAAATGTTCTGAAATGGGCAATTTTGTCATTATTGGGTCACAAATTTTGTTTCATTGCTTACTGGAAAAATGTTCAAAACTACAAATTTAAAACACACTGTAAGAAGTGGTGCTGTATTATACAAGGAATATAATTTATTACAACCAGGAAAGTGAAACATAGAGCACATGCATGTATGCATGGTCCTGAAAAAAGTGCAAGGGGCCTATGGTTTGAAAACAACCCAAAGGTAAACTATATCTGCATCTTTCCAAATGAATTTTCTTTGGTGATATTGAAGTGTAGTAACCCACTAGATGCACAGTAGCAAGCCCCGCCCAAACCCCGCCTGACACATTGCAATGCAATTAATATTTAGCATCTGTGCCGAAAGCAACCCAATGTTTTATTGTAGAAATTCACTACCAAAAAAGAAATGTTTTACTAGGGGCATAAAACTAAAATGCCTGTTGTACATCACATTTCAGTCAGTCAATTGGGCAGAGTTCACATCACAAAACTGTTTCTCTAAATGATACTGTTATTAACGGCTGAAATTGTTTGCAGTACCAGCACTGTTGCACAACACTTGTTCAGCGGGGGGTGGGGGGCACAGCGCCCCCACAAGGGGGGTGCAGGGGGGCTTGTCCCCCTGAAAAAGGAGAAAGTAATAATTTCGACGAGGATGGAGTTCGTTATGTGCATGGATTCTGTGTCAACCATGGTGTATTTACATATTGAAACTCTGCCTACCACCTTGTCAATCAAACAGGCCACACCCGTTCCTGCGCGAACTAACTGGTGGGTTAATACACTTCAATATCGCCTTTTCTTTGAATGTGGGTTTCAGTGCCGTTTCAGTGAATATGAGTTTCAAGGACAGAGAAGTTTACTGTTAATGTTAATGTTTGTTTTCTGCTTTCTCAGGAATCCCTGAAAATGAACTTGGAAAGTTTGCCAAACAATGTGTTCCCAATTTTTGTGTACTAAGGATTTAGGACAGAAAGAGGCTATGGTGTAGCAAAAATAAGTGTCCCACTGTTAGTAGGTGGATAGTACAAGGCAACAGTACATGAACTTTGTCTCCTGCTGTGAGCTATCAACCACAGCAGCAAGCAGCTCAAATTACCTTTGCCACTTTACCAGACATGAAGGGGAGGTGTTACAGGGGGAGGGGAGAAAAGTTTAACTCCGGTATAACAAAAGAATGGAAACTGGCCACTTTAGAAAGAAAAAGAAGTAACAGGCACTGAGAATACTGCTCTGTGTCATTCCCCCTATTTGTCTTTTAAGTAGTCATTGAAAAGCAAGAAATGGTAATTAAAGCTGACTGACTAAAAGAAAACAGGGCATATGTGAAAACACATGTAAAGACAATGCATTGCTAGGAGCTTAAGGGCTATGATGTAATAGTTTAAAGCAAAACATTGCATTGTGGGATACCAAGAGGTAGACTAAAAAATCAAGATGCTGGACCCCATGTGGGCAGACTCTGGAATTACATTTAAAAACACAAAATAGTGTATAGATTCCAAAAGTGGTGTTAAATGTAGGAAACATCAAGACATGATGAAATAAACATGTTTTTTTCAGTCTATGGGTGTTGTTGTCCTTTAAATGGCTTGCTCAGAGATGCATAGCATGCAAGTGCAGATAAAGAAGAATCACATCCATGGCAATGGGATGAAGGTTGTTAACAGCTCATAACCTTAGCCTACTGAGCAGTGCAGCCAGGTGATATTTATTGTTCTAGATAGTCAAAGAAAGAATAATTTGACATGTAGGCCTCATTTTTTTAGGTCACAGCAAATTAGCATGCATCATTTTTTGCAAGACTGCCTTACTAATGAGACTGCAGTTTCACATTTCAAATGTACCATCTGCATTCCTTGGGCCATTTCTGCCCACTGATCACAGTGCTGTGGTATGTGTGAAGGCAGACAGGCTACAAGAAAACATATTCTTGTACAAGCTAAGCACTTATTTATGGAAATGCATTGTTGTTTCTGTAACAAGGCTTGACTGAAAGTAGCATTAGGTGCCTCATGCAAATACCTTTAAAATAAAAAGAACAAAAGAAATAAGAAATGAAAAGAATTTCTGGGCTTGCAGGTACCACATTATCCTTAAGCTTGCTTTAGTGGGACCAGGGTCATCTCAGCCTCTTACACAATATAAATGGCAACAGTATTTGACTGCTGGGTCCCCAGTTTCAGCGATGTACAGCTGATTGCCCACAGTCATATTTCTGAGTCAGCTGTGCACAATCGTGGCTTTCCTGCCATGATATTTTTCACTATTCTTTAAAATGTCAGTACAATTCAATGCAGGATGCAGCCGGAAGGAAGAAGGCTCAAAGAAGGAGTATGGCCTGAGTTTTTTCTGCCTTTTTTCATCATTTTATAGTATATTTCACTTGAAGGAGATCTAAGCTGACTGATTCAAACTGAGAACAAAATATTTAAGTGTGGCCTGCCGGTCAGTGACAAAACATATTCTTACAACTAGAAAGTTCACTCAGAAGATGTTAGTAGAAGATCAAAAGCATTCATGGTTGGTGATTTTTTTTTTCTTGTTGGACTATAACATTTAAGAAATATAACTTTTAGCAGGGGATAAGTATGGATATTTTCATGGTTAATTAATATGTGAGATTTTATTCAAAAGCAAAACATTTTATTTTAGACAGATTGTCAAAGTGTTTTGCTATAAATATCAAACACTTTATCACATAAGACAGGATTACAAACAGTGTTGTCATAAAAATTTCCCTTCCTTGCATTACATTCTAATCTTACTTGTCTCACACAGACCGTGGCTTAACAGTCTGTTATCATTTTCTTCAGTTTTTCTAACACAAGATTTTCTGTAACTGTATACAAAAAGAAAGAAAATATTAAGCTGAATATACATCCATTATTGTCTTAAAACATCATTCATGTTACCAAAATGCCAAGCCAACATCACAGGAAAAAGTACATTTATAGGCAAAATAAGTTCTTTTTGTAGCTATTGTTCTTTCTGAAACATATACTGCTTTGACCCAGGAATGAAAACACAAAGTTAACAGTCTATTTACTGATATCTGCCTTAAAAGTCTCTGCTAGTGTTCATAAGATCATAGGCTGATATGATATACAAGGCAAGTCAGTTCAGGGGCTATACATGCCTTGCTAATACCCAAACTCAATGTGGGTGCTACCTCTGAGTCCTGGTGGAAATTTAATGGTAACCATCCAACTGTACAAGTGACATTTGATGGATGCCAATGAATCACATTGCTTAACTTGAGGGAGAGTTTATTACAGAGCAAGGGAAGGCAATTAGTTCATCCAGTATTCGTTGTGTTCAGGAAACACTCTTCTGGTTACGCAGTGAGAATTACCAGTGCTGTGTTATCGCAAAGTTACAAACTGTCCCCTGTATTTGTCACAAAGTTACAACCTGTTCCCTGTATTTGTCACAAAGTTGCAACCTGTTCCCTGTATGTACACTAACTACCCAGACTTCCAAAGTTGCAAACTCGTCCCTGTGTGTACCGTATCTACCCAGGCTTCCATTCTGTTTTTATGTACCCCAATTTTCTGCTAGCCTTTCCTTTCTCTTCTTATGATCCCAACATTCTTTTGGCCTTTCAAGTCTCACTTTATGTAATTCAAATTTCTGTCACCCTTTCCATTCCCTGTGTAGCCTAGCATTTTGGCAGTCTTTCCCTGAAGTATCACATCTTTTTGTCAGGTTTGCTGTTTACTCATTATGTACCCCATTGTTTTTCCAGTTCTTCCATTTTCTTCTGTAGCACCACACTGTTCTTCCTAAACATCAGTATTTTACATGCACTGATCATAGAATATCACTCTTGATTCTTTTGCGTACCTTGCTATGAATGGTGCACACATTTTGGTGATTTCCTTCTTCATGTTTTCACCTAGCACTTGTAGTCTGCAGTTCCAGATGACCCCTGCAGCCATCTGATAACCTGTGTCAAAATATTAATATGTTCTGGAATGCTGGCCTTGTTTTGAACTACAAAGAGTTACCCTTCTCTGGAAAGATATTTAAAGCAAGAGCCTTTTCTGTAAAATATCACGTGACATGATTCGAGTTATCATGTGACAAAAATACTTCAACAGTACTCCTCTCCTCACTCTTCTTCCAGTAGCCACTTTTTTCTGTTCATGCAATTAGTTTTTTAATGAACTTATTCGTAATAAAAACACATTCAAGTAGCATAAGCTCAATTGATGAAGTATTTCCAGTGGAGAACAGAAGTGGTCACCAGTTATCCTCATTATGTAACTGTAACATTATACATTATTGTCAGAAGGCGAATGCTGTATCCTTATACAGGAGTAACATTATATACTATTGCCAGAAGGTGAATGCTGTAGCCTTATACAGGACTGTAACATTATATACTATTGTCAGAATGCAAATTCCATATCGTTATACGTGACTGTAACATTATATACTATTGTCAGAATGTGAATGCTATATCTTTATACATGACTGTAACATTATACACTATTTTCAGAAGGCGAATGCTGTAGCCTTATACAGGACTGTAACATTATATACTATTGTCAGAATGCAAATGCTGTATCCTTATACGGGACTATAACATTATATACTATTGTCAGAAGGCGAATGCTGTAGCCTTATATGGGACTGTAACATTATATACTATTGTCAGAATGCAAATGCTTTATCCTTATATGGGACTGTAATATTATATACTATTGTCAGAATTCAAATGCTGTATCCTTATACGGGACTGTAACAATATATACTATTGTCAGAGTGCAAATGCTGTATTCTTATACGGGACTGTAACATTATGTACTATTGTCAGAAGGCAAATGCTGTATCCTTATACATGACTGTAACATTATATACTATTGTCAGAATTTGAATGCTGTATCCTTATACAGGATTGTAACATTATATACTATTGTCAGAATACAAATGCTGTATCATTATACGGGACTGTAACATTATTCACTATTGTAAGAATGCGAATGCTGTAGCCTTATACAGGACTGTAACATTATATACTATTGTCAGAATGTGAATGCTGTATCCTTATACGGGACTGTAACGTTATATGCTATTGTCAGAATGTGAATGCTGTATCCTTACACGGGACTGTAACATTATATACTATTGTCAGTAGGTGAATGCTGTAGCCTTATATGGGACTGTAACATTATATACTATCGTCAGAAGGTGAATGCTGTAGCCTTATACGGGACTGTAACATCATATACTATTGTCAGAATGCAAATGCCGTATCATTATATGTGATTATAACATTATACACTATTGTCAGAAGGCAAATACTGTAGCCTTATACGGGACTGTAACATTATATACTGTTCTCAGAAGGGACTGTAACATTATATGCTATTGTCAAAATGCAAACTCTGTATCCTTATACACAACTGTAACATTATATACTGTTGTCAGAAGGCGAATGCTGTAGCCTTATATGGGACTGAAACATTATATACTATTCTCAGAATGCAAATGCTGTATCCTTATATGGGACTGTAACATTATATACTATTGTCAGAATGTGAATGCTGTATTCTTATACGTGACTATAACATTATACATTATTATCAGAATGTGAATGCTGTATCCTTATATGTGACTGTAACATTATACACTATTGTAAGAATGCGAATGCTGTATCCTTATCAGTTATCCTTATTATGAGACTGCAACATTATGCACTATTGTCAGAATGTGAATGGTGTATCCTTATACATGACTGTAACATTATACATTATTGTCAGATTGCAAATGCTGTATTCTTATATGTGATTGTAATGTTATACACTAGTGTCAGAATGCGAATGCTGTTAATGTTCATTGGTTAGCTACAACTACCAGGTTACATTTGTTTTGTTTTTGTGATTTAATTGATTTGTGATTTCACTATTATGCAGCCACACTTTTTCTACATGTTTTGTAATTTTTGTATATTTCTTGCCATGGTTAAAAGTATCTCAGTGCCAGTTCACTGCTAACAAACAAACAACAAACACATAAATAAATAAAATATACTATTTGCAATACAGACAAAAGAGATCAGATGGTGGTGGGTGCATCCCAGCATTAAGCAAAGTAAAGTTTCAATATTGGGTGCTGTCATTGACTCCCCAAATGATGTTGATAATCTTACATTCAACCATCATGTAGTGGCAGTGGTCAGAAAAAACTTTTACTTGGTTCATCTCATAAGTAAAGGAATTGCATCCAGAAAAAAAAGGAGGTTATTACCTCTCTATACTCCTCCCTCATTAGACAAATAATTGAGTATAATGCCCCATTTGGCGTGCAACTCTCCAAACATCTGCACCAACTGGAAAGACCACAGAAATAGATCACAAAGTGAATCCATTGCCGCCCAACACCTGTCCTATGGGGACAGGCTCAAATCACTATCACTCTATTGGGTATCATACAGATTGCTCAGAGGTGATCTGTGTCTCACCTACAAGCTAATCTCGGACCCTGCCCTACTAGAGATGCTCCATATTCATAAGTCTAACTTCTCGCACATTAGCCTGAATCTAATATGTGATATCAACAAAACCTGCTGAGAAACAGGTTTGTCTCCCAGAGGCTACTCTGTCTCTGGAATAGACTTCCCATACACGTCAAACAGAGTGCCTCTCTGACCCTCTTCAAGTGGAACCTTGATGAGTGGATGAGAACCCACAAATTTGTCCCAGGGGTTCCACCTGTGTCCCTCATTGACAGGGATGATAAGTGCTGATTGAGGTTTCTTTGTGGGATAAACTCTTAGCTAGGCTTGAAGGGCCCCAGGGCCATTAACCTAGTAACAGCCTATGATCCTATAATCTTAATATATTACCACAGTAAAAACATGCTGCTATCATCTTTACAGGCTGAGATCACTTTTGAGGGGTAGGGTTCAGACTCAAACAAGTGCAGAAGTTACAGGAGTGGCTTGACTCAGTTTCAGTACACACAAACTACTATGCAAATACAAGGACTCGGCCATAGAATGTATGTGCAGTAAAAGAAACTCAGAAATTAGTACTTTTTCTTAAAGTAACCAAATAGCCTCTACTTCACTAACTAAGGTGCATATCCAGAAACCATATTGTGATTGTCTGGAATGCAACTAAACAGTGAAGCAAAAATATTCATGCCTTCACAACAGATTTAATTATGTATTCGTTTATGTTGTTTACTGCCTGCACAACATATTCATTTATGTATTAATTTTATTCTGGTAGCTACAAAGTTACATCTGACCTAGTGACCTTTTTCAGAATGACATGAGATGAATTCTGTATACGGTTGTACAAATTATTATATGCATTCAGTGTGATCGTCAAACTAAGAAATATGAAACACAGTTATACAAGTATTCATGCAAAGTTTAAGTTACAAAATTATAGAACAGTTATCAGTTCATCTTGATCATCAAACCTGTTGGTATAAAGTGACCTGCAGAAACAAGGCTAAAACTATACAGCTGCTAAACCTTTTACAAAGAACCTGGTCATTTTTTCACCAACCAGTCATACATAGACTGTACTTTCAGTCCCTTTTCCCTATGCCTCTCTTTTCAGGACAAGACTTTGTCAGACAAGTCTGTGTTTAAACATTCCTATAGCTAATCAGAGAATGTTGATCTCTAATTATATGAATGTCATGAAGCTGTAGAAGCAATCCTTGTCACACATAGTTCACTTAAATGGTGTTAAAGTCCACCCCTTGCAAGACACTATGTGAAAGCAGTCAAAGATGAATAAATTAGAAAAAAATAAGTTAGTTCCACTGGCGTTAGTGTGAGGGATTAAGGCTATGACAGACTAATAAACTTTACCTGGTAAATCTAGGTTTGAATCCCCCACTGCCCATTTGTCTATTATCCTCCTGTAAGGGAGTATCTTAAACAGGCAGTGCCTATTGGCAACAACCCAGTTAAGACAAAATAAATAAATAAAATTAATGTCTAACCCAAATGAACTATGAAGTCAGGTCATCCTGATGTCTAAATACAGAGCAATCATCCTAACAGTTCAAGGTCAAACATAAATGAATAGTTTCCCAAGCATTTAGTCATAATTGTACCTTTAAGCCCCACTTCTGATCCTCTTGACTTGACACAACCCAACATTGTCTCTTATTTCCCTAACTTGATTGCTACTTTCCAACTGAACCCAACTTCCATTTATGAGATAAACTCCCAAGGAAATGCTTTAGAGGTCTGCATTCCATTCATATATGCATCTCCAACTCATACAATTATCCTTTGTATTATTTGGCCTTATTCCTGATTTCTGGAAACTGACAATTGTTATTCCACTTGCTAAGTAAACCTCACACTCTGTAAGCTACTGACCTGTCTTCATTTTACTACAACAGTCTAAAATAAGGGAAACTTCTGCATGTTTTCAAATCCTTGGCCATGTGAATGTCTGTGTTCTTTTGTGTGATTCACAGGGCCATACGCAGAAGTATGTAATTAGTGCAGTATGCCTTTAAAAAAATGTAGTTAAAAAGGCAGCAAGCCATGTGACTAGGGGTTGATGGCAACCTTCAGTAAAGCCTCGAAGGCCAAGCATTTCAGTGTGTACATCTCTTTTACTTTAGATATCTTGATACTATAAATTATAGCAATAACTAGATATGTCTTTCAGTTCAGCTTCTGTTCTTAATGCTATACTGTATTGCAGTACTGTATAGATATGAAAGACTTACCTTATGACATTTATCAGTTCCTTTGTTCCCTTCAAAATTAAGAAGTTATGGAGGTCTTTCAGGATGTTTTTAATGATAATGTAGATCAGAGCTTTAAGCTAAGTATTACAATTTTCAGTGCAAAATTGGGATTTTGAATTGAATCATTACTGTTGACCCATGTATGTCTTAAAAGTGAATCTTAGTTTGCCAGAAAAATCTTGATGAGCAGACTAGCTGAGTGGTTCTCTGAAATGTTATGGTGCAGTTCACCATGTGGACCATAAGTAGGTCTGCCTGAGTTCTTAAAACCATAGAAAGAACAACGGTGTTCAAGAAATCATAATTCCACAAAAACAAAAAGACACAATCTGCAGGAATTGTAAAGAAAACCACAATTTATTTAATGGTTTCACTCCCTCTACAAATAATGTCATCTGATTGATTGTGGAAAACAGAATACCAGCTAGAGAAAAACAAATGCAAATCTCCCTCAATGAAAACATCATTATAGATGTGAGTCTATAAATGTTCCCATGAGTATGAAGTGGAGGCTTAGATGGGCATCACCACATTGTTAAATCATCTTTTAAAAAGACTGATGTCTACTGCAGTAGTACTGTGTCTCAGATAAGGCCTAAAGTAACAAAAAAAATGGTCCCAAAGAAAATACATCTAAGATCAAACCAGAAAGACTGTGCAAAAACAGAGAACCAGATGTAGCAAAAAGAAAGAAAAAAAAAAAACTTTCCTTAATGAAATCATTATCCAGGATGTGGCATAAATCTTCCAGATCACTAACTTTTGAATGCACAATATAATGCAAGTTTTTATTAATCCATTTAGACCAACAAGACAAACTTTATTTACGTTATAAACATGCTGCATACGTAGAAAACCCAGTAATACCATCACTCAATATTTAAAAAAGCTGATATGCAGTAACTTAGTACTTGTATTTTTTTTTGTGTGTTGTGAAATAAACATTGCATCAGCAGCAGTATTACTAATATTTCTACTTTTTTTCCTAACATTAGTGTCCATTGTGCCATCATGTGTGCAAGAAATACAAGTTTGCTCAGGATCAGAATCAGTTCTGGCTTGTGCATATAGTACACTCGTCTGATTTGGAAATGCTCACACTGGTCAGCCTGACTAGTGTTTCTTTAGCTAAAGTTGTAATATCATCAGTACATCCAGCCTGTTTCTAATGTTATCTGATCTGGAAGAGTCCAACACTTTCATATGGTCAGGATTGACAAAACTCTAGTTTTAGTACTGTTACTTCTGGGTATAAGTTTTCACATAAAGCCTGTTTACAATCTGACACATCTGACACATCAAGAGGAGTGGTTTCTGGCCTAGAAATTGTAGTTATTGGCTGTCTGGGCAGTTTTTCCATCACTTTGAACTCTCTGGTTTAAAAGCCTGTGTTTGCGCTTGTTTCCTGCTTTTCCTGTAACTAGTCTAGTCCAGATACAGATTTGCTGTATCCAGGATGGTTGGTAAGTTTCTGAGCCTCCCAAGCCTTTCTGTGTTGGAGAAAAGCCTTCTAGCATATCACTGAGAGTGGTAAGTACTAGGTAGCCTATCTACCACAAGAGGAGTGGTTTCTGGCCCAGAAATTGTAGTTATTGGCCATTTGGGCAGTTTTTCCATCTCTTTCATCTCTCTGGTTTAAAAGCCCACATTTGCACTTGTTTCCTGCCTTTCCTGTAACTAGTCTAGTCAAGGATACAGATTTGCTGTATCCAGGACTGTTGGTAAGCTTCTGAGCCCCCCAAGCCTTTCTGTGTTGGAGGGAAGTCTTCTTCCTTATCAGTGGGAGTGGTAAGCACTAGGTAGCCTATCTACCACAAGAGGAGTACTTTCTGGCCCAGAAATAGTAGCTTATTGGCTGTTTGGGCAGTTTTTTCCATATCTTTCAACTTTCTGGATTAAAAGTCCACATCTGTGCTTGTTTCACACCTTTTCGGTAACTAATCTAGTCTAGATACAGATTTGTTGTATCCAGGACTGTTTGTAAGCTTCTGAGTGGTGCCAAAGTCTGCTCTTCAATTTTCCCTTAGATCTGCTAGTTCTCTCCTCCCCTGCACTTTTACTAGCTTATTAGTTTAGCACTTTACCAGACTACTTGTAGCAATTGTTGTAGCATACAAAAGTGCTACCAGCACTAAACGTTCTACAAGGAAACAGCTCCAGTATTTATTAATGCCCACCCCTCCAGGCATGTCTAAAGTTCAGTTCCCTGTGCTTTCTCGTATTAACCTGGTGAACTTGGGCATCCTGAGGCAATGTAGCAACTGCCTCATGTACACTGACAACCCTCTCCTCTTAGCTCCCAACACTCAGACTTGTGAGAGATGCACTTATATATCCAAACTGGAAGCCATGCCCTCTCCAGCCAAGACTGGAATAGCTGGTCAAGAGGAGAAGGTCAACACTTGCACCACACCACATGGAACACATATCCTTCCAGAACACACACCAGCACTGCTTTCACATAAAAACACAAACCACATGCCCACCTTCACAGAGGCTGTCAATAAAAATCTACACAAACAGCAGAGACCTCCAAGGTGGAAACACACTCGACCACCACAACACAACACTAATGATGAGACACATAACTCTATTAAACAGTGTACCACTTAACCAAAACCTCTAAGGCAAAACAGCATGCCCAACACACTACTTATAGGTGACTCGATAGTGAGGCACACTGATGTCCCACTCAGTAGGTTGAATAAGGAGAAAGTAATAGTCAGCTGCCTGTCAGGTGCCAGGATCCACCACATAACGTATGCACTCAGGTCCCTGAACAACAGGTACAAATATGACTCTGTCATTGTACATGTGGGTACAAATGACCTGAGACGTACCTCCCTGGACTACATGAAAAGAGACATGGAGGAGCTCTTGAATTATGTAGCCCAGGCAGGTATGACCCTTGCCCTGAGCAGCATCCTACCATCACCCAGAATGATACCACAGTACAAGCAGAAAATTATTGATTTCATCAATTGGCTAAGTTTCTGGTGTCATTCTAAGGGGATCCAGTATCTGTCTGCCTGGGTTGACAGACCTCGATGCTTTGCCAGAGATAGCCTGCATCTGTCACCCCTGGGATTCTGGATACTGGCCAAGGCTCTTGCCACCCCTATAGTGCCTTGTTACGTGGTGTTCCGAAGACCAAATTATCACCATAACAGCTACAAACAAATGCAATCTGAGAGTCATGCTGCTGAATGCTAGAAGTCTAAATCTCAAAATTCACTCGCTCGAAGCACTCCTTAAAATGGAGAACATTGACATTTGTGCTGTAAAAGAGACCTGGTTCAAGGCAGCAGAAAGCACCCCTGCACTACCTGGCTATAACTCATTCCACACCTTTTGACCCCGGAACTTGGACTGAAGCTCCAAAGGCAGTGGTGTTTCCATATTCATAAAGGATGTGCACACCTGCAGACTAGTAGCCCATCATAACGCATCTGAGATACTTCAGGTGCAGCTTCACCTACCCCTCCATTAACTGGGGAAACTATTCATGTACCAATACACTTGCCCAATGCTTTCTGGAATTCATTAATTCCAATGCTGTGGACCAGCTCTTTCTTACCCCCACTAGAGGTAGCAACATCCTTAACCTGGTCATTACTAACATGGGTGACCATTGCTCTACACCAATAGTCAATTCCTCCCTGGTTAGATCCGACCACAAACTAATCACCATGGAAATTCACATCCCTCCCACCCACCCATCCCCCACAAAGGTAACCACCATGAAAAACTTCTCCAAAGCTACATTTGAGCTCCTAAAAACAGAGGTGGCTAACTTCATGGCACCCGTGCAAATGGAGAATAGTTGCATGACCGCCAAATCATACACAAATGCACTGTACGAACACGTACACAAATGCATGGATCTTGCCATACCCAATAGAACTAAGATGCTCTCCTCAAAAAAAAAAAAGGAAGCCAATCTGGTGGTCCCCTGCAATAAGCAAACTCTACAACAGAAGGAGGAAACTGATGTGGAATAAGGTGAAGTCCCAAGACTGGAAAAACTTCCTTCTCATCCTCAACAAAAGGTTGAGATCCCTCATCAAATCCTCTAAAGCTAGCTATGAAAACAGAATTTCAGCAGATGGTAAAGACAACCACAAGGCCTTCTATAGTTATGTAAAGAATCTCTATGCACTGAGCTACTGCACAATGGTACCTCCTATACCGAGCCAACAGATATTGCCAATATACTGGCTGACAGATTCAGTGCTAACTTTACCCGCTCCCCCCCCCAAAGGACCAATCACAATACCAGTAGATTGCCAGGCACCCAGTATTACTGCTGCACAGGTTAAAACAGCACTGTCCAAGGCCAAGAATACAGCTTCTATGGGACCTGACAATATCCCTGGCTGTGTTCTGCATGAACTACAGAATGAAGTGGCACCTCACCTGTGTGCCCTGTTCAATCACCTCACCTCAGGCTTTGCCCCTACCGAATGGTGCACTGCTACAATCATCCCTCTCCACAAAGGAGGAGTGACTACAAACCCCTGGAATTATCGCCCAATTAGCCTGATGAGTCTGATATGCAAAGCTATGGAATGCATCATCATGGTCCTAATAAACAAGGATATAGGGAATCTCCAAACTCTGGATCCTACACAGTTTGGTTTTGAGAAGGGTAGATCATGCCTGCTTAACTTGGTCGACTTCTTTGAGTCAGTCACCAGAGCTGTGGATGAAGGCAAGGTGGTTCATACAGCCTACCTTGATCTGGCCAAGGCCTTTGATACCATTCCCCACTCAGGAATCATAGAAAAACTCATTAAGCTAGGCATCAACCCCTATATCTTTAGGTTGGTTGCAAACTGGCTCAAGTCAGACTGCTGACCAGTCATGAGTGGAGTCCCACAGGGTTCAGCCCTGGGTCCTCTTCTGTTTGGTATCTACTTCTCTGAAGTCCAGGCCAACACAAAGGAACTCCGGCTGACAAAGTTTGCAGATGATTGCAAGTTGGGAGCTATTATTAACTCCCCAAGTGATGTTGACATCCTACAGAAAGGCCTCAATGACATCAACAACTGGTGTCAGAACCATGGCCTTAAGCTCAATGCCAAAAACGTATCGTCATCCCACTTGGGAAAATCCCAGTTCCCTTGAATTACCACATCGATGGTAGTCCACTGAACACAGAAGGCATTATAAGACATCTGGGAACACAGGTTGACAGCAACCTCTCTTTTGACCACCACGTTGCCACTGTGGTCAGAAAGCCCTTCTATGTGGCACATGTCATTACTAAAGGTTTTGCATCCAGGAAGAAAGAGGTCATTGTCTCCCTCTACTCTTCCCTCATTAGGCCAATCATCAAATGTAATGCCCCATTTGGCATGTACCTCACTAGACACCTGCAACAACTGGAGAGGATGCAAAAGTACCTCACAAAGAGGATCCTAGGACTTAAACACTTGGCCTATATGGACAGACTCAAAAAACTTCAACTATTCTCTGTCTCATATTGCCTACTTAGAGGTGATCTGTGCTTGACTTACAAAGCAATGTCTGACCCAGCTTTGTTAGAAATGCTACATCTAAAGAAATCCCAAACCCTCTGTACCACATGCTCCAGAGAGCTCAACCTCATTACCACAATCAACAGAACATGCTGGAGGGACAGGTTCATAACCCAGAGACTGTCCATGCTATGGAATAGACTTCCCATACATGTCAAGCAGAGCACCTCACTGTCCCTCTTCAAGAGAAATCTTGATGAGTGGATGGCAAATAGAAAATTCACCCCAGGGATCACTCCAGTGGCTCTTCTCGACAGAGGCACTAGGAACTAAGGTCAGGTGGCATGATACCAGGGTAATCGTATGGGCTAGGCTTGTAAAGGCTCCAGGGCCACTAGCCTAGTACACACCTATGAATCTATGAACCTATGTTGTGATGGATCCAACAGATGGAATCTACAAGTTTCACATGTGTCTGAATGCAAGCTTAAAAGAGACTCTGTGTCCAGTCTAAATTTGGGTTTCTGTTTTACTTCATGTTTGTCACGCTTGACTGAAGTTAAGTTACATTATTAACAGCTTGTAGTGTATGGAGCAAAGGGATTATGCCCTGATATCCAGAAAAAAAGATTAATGAGTCATCCATTTCTATACCACAAGTCCCAATCGCAACAAATGTGAAGCACCCCTGCTAAACGTATTAAGGTTGGGTCTCATACTGTGCAGTAAAATCTGAAAGTATTTTCCAGAAAACGACAGAGGCAGAATAAAAAACAAATGTGTTTCTGCCTGCATTCTATGCCAATAATGTGTCCATGACTTGTTCTTATAAACTTAGAACATTTCTAGAATAACAGGAGTTGTGTAAGGCTGCATTTTCTGAAGGAATTACTCTAAAGTATAATATAAAGTATATAATGATAGCCTCTTTACCTAAGAAGACAATGCTTCTCCTTTAATCCTTGCTCTACACGTGTCCACTCATAACAAGTACTTTCTTCTGGTTTGCTTTTGGCAATTCCTTTACTTTTACCTCACTAACATCTGTCTAAGTACCTGCTCCTGAGAGTCCTGTTTCTGAGCAGCCATCAGTTTAGCTCTTGCAGGGGAAACTGTAACTCTGTTCTGGCTCCCTTACTTTTCCTAGTGAGTTTATCACCATGACTCAATCCCTTTCACCACACATACAATCTTCATTACTTTAATGGCCAGATCTTTATGTTCCATATTGTGCACAATGTGTTCTTCCCTTTCGTGTTCTTCACTAACATTCACTAATTTAACAGTGTGAGATTTCTGAAAAGACTCAGTAACAGTTTTTTTTATAATACACAGTAAACAGTAAAAACAAGCGCTTTCACTCAGTCTCTGCTGAGCTTTGTCAAGTTAAAAATACAAAGTGCAACAGAGCTTTATATACACTGTGACTAGTTGTTAATTAATCAATTAAAACTTGAAATTGCTAAATTACTAAATTATTAAAACTCAGACCTGGTGCATAAAAACAATGCTTGTTTTTACTGTTTCGCAATAAAGTATCAGATTGTTTTCTGAACATTTTTATAAAGTACCAGCTTGTCTTGGTTTGGCTTCCTGCCTTGGATCTATTTTTCTTGAACTGAGAAATGTCTTGAGCAATCATGATGTGATGTGATAAATTATTTTCCAAAGTTATAGAATGCAGTACTTTACCCAACACAGTTTGAATGTCTACATGAGTTGTGGAATACTCCTTCCTATTACATCTGTCTTAGCCACCTTCTTCTTGTTGCTTGTTTTATGTCTGCAGTCATAAAGAAGTTTGACATTGTTCACGGAATCTAGTATTCCATTCAATTCCTTCACATCCACCAGTTCTGTACATGTGGCTTACTGTTTAGTGGCACAGGTGCAGCGGTTAGCATTGCTGCCTCACAGCAAGAGGTTCTCTGGTTCGATTCTCAGCTGGGGTGCCTTCTGTGTGGAGTCTGCATGTCCTCCCTGTGGTCGCGTGGGTTACCTCTGGGTGCTCCAGTTTCCTCCCACATTCCAAAGACATGCTGTAGGTGGATTGGACACTCCAAATTGGCCCTAGGTGTGAGTGTGTGCATGCTTGTGCCTTCTGTGGAAGGTTGGGCACTGGACTGGCACCTCAGCATCATAAAACTCCACTGCCCATCATGAGCGGACAGGTGATCCGCTGTGGCGACCCCTAACCAGGAAAAAGCCAAAAGAAGAAGAAGACAATATATTGATTCTACTACTTTGGTTCTTATTATACCACTTTCCATTGGTATATTTTCATTATTAGTCTGTTAATTTGAAAATATATTTTATAGGCAAACATTTCCATTTTCATTACAATCGTGATGGCTTAAAATCATATTTTGTTAGATAACATCATTCCTATTACTAATTAAACAAAATTTAATAATGTATTCCATTTTCTTACATCTGAAACAGAATACTTAAACTACTGATTTTTGGGGGGTGTTCACAGACATCTACACACTTATTTCCCTCTGAAAAGCCCATTTAAGTAAATTACTTGGAACACCCTTTGAAACTTATGAACTATTAAAATGTGTATCCTTTTACTTTATTCAATATCACAGTCATATGGCCAGAGTAAAAGGAGAAACTGCTTGGTCAACTATGTGCAGGAAAACTGCAAAAGAAGGTGTGTGTGTGTGTGTGTGTGTGTGTGTGTGTGTGTGTGTGTGTGTGTGTGTGTGTGTGTGTGTGTGTGTGTGTGTTTAGCCAATAACCAGACATTGACCAGGAGTCAGAATCAAATCCTGTGCTTTATGTTTGTGAGGTAAAGGCCTTAACTACTATACCAGACCTGGTGAATGGGCATAACTGAGCACAGAAAGGGGTGCCACTGGACTGAGCCTACAAACTGCAAAAAAAGATGACTATTGCACCTTTAAGTAGATGCACTTAATAGGGCTTGCCACCCTTTTTGAACACTATAGTCTCATCTCCCAAATTGACCAATGTCATACACGATAACCCTGGTGTAAATTTATGTGTACCCATCCAATCATAACCTTAAAGGTAGGCAAAGTTAGTATATGTTTGCCCTGTAATAGGAACTTTATTCCATAGGCATCAAATCTGAAGAAGCCCTAACAAGGGAATAAACATACATCTAAAAATAAAGTTTTGTTTTTATTTGTGGACTGTATGACTGTCCCCATGGAGATTATTTTCAAGACATGAAGTAATACATTGAGCAACAGAACATGCTGGAGGGACAGGTTCATAACCCAGAGACTGCCCATGCTATGGAATAGACTTTCCATACATGTCAAGCAGAGCACCTCACTGGTCCTCTTCAAGAGAAATCTTGATGTGTGGATGGGAAATAGAAAATTCACCCCAGGGATCACTCCAGTGGCTCTACTTGACAGAGGCACTGGGAACTAAGGTCGGGTAGCATGATGCCAGGGTAATCGTATGGGCTAGGCTTGTAAAGGCTCCAGGGCCATTAGCCTAGTATACACCTATAAACCTATGAACCCATGAACCTATGAGCAAAGGGATAGTTCTTGTAGTGCCTAGAGTTTTCTCTTTATACAGTATTATTCTATAGGCCTGGAATATTATGAGTTAGAAACCCATCCCTCCTATGAGTCTTGTATATTTGTCAGTGTAGATTTAGGTCACTAATGCTGGCCTTTTTGCAGTCACTGTTTTTTTACTAAAGAATTAGGTTTGTATCTTTTAAGGTTCAAAAAGAAAAACATAGATCACTTCTATGCAAGATGTAGGTTATTTATTGTAAGAACAGTCATGCTAATCTAGCAGGAAAGCTGAGGGATTTAGGGTCTTTAATTTATTTTCTTAGGCCTTTCCAATTGAGTGATATGCTTGGATATTCGGATACGAAAGGAGGCCTCATACCTCTCAACTGTCCAGATATTTGCAGAATGTCCAGATTTGTACCTCATATTTTTGTTCTACTCCTCATAAAATTTGTGGTTTTCTGACAAGTCACTGGGATGAACTGAGGACCGAAGTCACAAAAATAATGGCATACATTAGTTTCAGACTTCAAATCCTTCAGAAAACAACCCTGTTTCTCTAGCAACGTTCTACGTTTTTAAGAGCAATATTTAAAATCTGTCCCTATTTTTGGGCCATTGCTCCCCCATTTTATCAGTCTTTGTCCAGATTTCTTGCACTAAGAGATTCAGAGGTATGGGAGGCATTATATTCAATGACTGATCTGATAAGAAAAAAGTACAGTAGTAAGATAATGTCTTTGAATCTTGATGGTATTCTCTTGGAATTTAACTATGCCAGATAAAAAAAAAATCCTGATTATAGTGGAGACATGATTATCAAATGAGAGAAAGAGAGAGAGTTGTCCATGTAAGTACCCAAGACTGTGTTAGTCTGAAGAAGAGTACCATTTATAACTTATCAAATCAAATGGGAGTAGCTTTTTTGCCGACCGTTACTGCTCTGCACTCTTTTGCATTTAGCTGAAGACGTTTTCAGTACACCAGCTATGTGCACATTCCAGCCATTGCTAGAGCTGTTTAGTATCAGTTCATAGGTTCATAGATTCATAGATTAATACTAGGCTACCTGCCCTTGCAAGCCATTTTAAGCCTAGCCAATTATCCCTTGTGAGACTCAAACCTTGCACCTTGTATTTGTAAGGCAAACACCTTAACCATTAGGCCACCCTTATGAACAGATGACAGTGCACAGCTTGCAGTCATCAGCAAACTTGATCAACTAGTCTTCTGAGATATGGGGCTTGGATGAAAGTAAAATCAATACCAAACATATCAGAGCCCAGCACTGATCACTGTGATACCACTCTAGATACAATTTTATGTTCAGAGAGGTTACCAACAACTTTCACAAGTTGGGATTTCTTGGATAGCTAAATTGCAATTGAATAGATAAGGATATACATTACATTTGTCTGTTTTTTTTTCAATAATAAAGTCAAAAGCTTTGGCCAGGTCAAGATAAGCAGTTTGCACTAAGTGACTTCTGTCCACAACCTCTGTAATATTTTCAAAGAAATTTACTAGGTTCAGGAGACAGGACCTATCCTTTACAAAGCCAAAGTGATAGGGGTCTAGTGCTATTAAGTTGTCTATATCTGCAAGAATGAGTTCTGCTATGATATGCTCCATAGCGTTGCATGTAAGCCTGGTGTGGCTGATGGGTCTATAATTACCTGGGTCCATAGATGGTAACCCTTGTGTAGGGGAGTCACATTAGCTGTTCTCCATGCATTAAGCACAAACCTTCTGAATAGGCTGAGGCTGAACAGTTTAAGTAGATGAATAGTCTATACTTGGCACTGATGACAGTGCATCCTGGTATATTGTCTAGCTCCATGGATGTATCACTTTTAACCTTTAACAGGGAATCTATGGCTTGTTCCAAAACGATTTCAGGAGAAATTAAATCTTCAGGGTAGGGGAGAAACCATGTTTGTAAATGGGGTAAAGTTAGTACAAAATTTGTCTGCCAATATCAGTAGCATAGCAAGGGTGGGGTGAAGGGGGGCAGTTGCCCTGGGCACAAAGTATTACAGGGTGCATTTTTTAACTCTTTGCTTGAAGAGCTGACGATGTGTGGGTCTGCTGTAAGAAGCCAGTTGGTACAAATGTACCAATCGGCTTGCTATAGTATAAGCAGATTGTTTTCTCTTCTCTGAAGAGCTGAGGGGATGTGCATGGTGTGGTCCAGCTTTAAGAATCCATTTGGTACAAAGGTACCAACTGGCTTGCTACAACATAATCCAAAGTTCTTTTCTGGATCTTCACCAAGAGCTGAAGGGAACAGCAGGAACAGGCACAAGGTGCCAAATGAATCAGCCATGGCTTTTGTTAATGTTGTTGTTGTTGTTGTTTTTCTTCCGGCTTTTCCCAGTTAGGGGTCGCCACAGCGGAACTCTGGTCCGCTAATAATTGGCAGTCAATTTTTACGGTGCTGAGGTGCCAGCCCAATGCCCGACCTTCAATGAAGGAACGCCTATTCACGCATGTCTTGCGAACGCCACTCAACCGCGGGGAGGACATGCAAACTCCACACAGAAGGTGCTCCAGCCAAGAATCAAACGGGAGAACCTCTTGCTGTGAGGCGACAACACTACCACTGCACCACCGCGGCTTCAGCCATGGCTCTTGCTAATACATTGGTTATATTCTTGAGATCAAAATGTGTGATATTATTTTAGATAAGTGCATTGTTGGACACTATTCCTTAATTTTCTGACATATTTGAAGAAAGAGTTGAGTTTCCTTTGGTTTTTGTTGCAATCATAAACTCATACTCTGCTTTGCACTTTCTAATAGGGTTTTTAAGTTATTGTAGCATGTTTTGGTGTTGTGTTGATGTGCTGATGCAGGGGAATGGGGATTTCTTACAACTTCTTTTGTTATATAGTTTATTAATACATGAGTTCCACCAGAGAGAGAGTTTTTCCCAAATTTACCATCATATTTAGGGTAGAGGGGTACTGGCTTTTCTATGTAGCAGTTTGGTGCTAGTAACAGTTGGAGGTGAATATGGCAGCCCTCAATGTTGAGTCCATTTGTGTGAGATTGTTGGGAATTCTGTCTAGGCCCTCTAAAATTAGAAGACGGTTTACCCCAGAGAAGACCCTAAAGACAGTTTAAGTTGATGGTTGAATGGTGTTACTAGGCCTGACAGAGGAGAAGACTGATGTGTGGATAGATTTAACCAGGGATGGGTAGACATGGGGTTAGACACATCCAGGAGCAAGGTTGTCATTGAGCATGCCAAGAATAATAGAGCTTCAAGAGGACAGTTTTTCAATTTGCTCAGTGTACTTGTATTAATAAAGTCTAGCAAGCACTGAGCATATCCATATTTAGAGGTCTGTATCAATCAACACTTAAGTAATTAAAGACACTGAGCAAGATGGTATCTTGTTTGCTGTTTACCCCCTCAGTTGTGTTAAGGTAATCTTTTCGGGACATTGATGGGGATTTTGGCTAGCAATGAAGTAATAGCTAGATTTGTTGGAACTCCAGCAGTTTCAGGTTAGGGTCTTGGGCAGTGGGACATGAGGTGATGGTGTTTCTGGGAAATGCAGATCCTGACCCACAGTTGTCTATGGGCCTGAAGGCATCACAGGTCCTAATCCCTGGTATAAAAGCAGTGCTGTTATTGTACTGAAAACATGTCTCTGTAATTACACAAATATGAATGTATTCAAGTTGGAGGAGGCTTTCAAGTTCTGGCTGTGACAAAGGGGGAGACTGTCAGCACAGCTAGCTGGAATTTTGTAAATAATTATACATCACTTGTGAATATCAACATTATTTATATAAGATGCTTATGTTACAACTGTATTAGAACTGTATGTCATGTGTATATCAAACTGGTTTGTACAGATATGTGTGTTAAAAATGTATTTTATAAACTGCTTGTGCTTAAAATGTAACCACAGTGTGCCCTGCTGGAAGAGAACAGAAATGTGCATGCACTGTTGTAACTGTTTAAATGTATATATTTTAACAGTGAAAATGGAAATGCAGGAGGTTAACTTCAGAAAAATAGCTGAAATTAAATTACTTTATAGGCTAGGCTGGAAAAATAATGTCTAAAACTAGGGAGCTTTCTGTATTTTCTCTATGGTGAAATAATTACTAGTCTTGAAATGTGAAGGAATGTAATTGTTTTATGACTTCCAGCATCTCTCAAAGACCTGAGGTTTATGTATTTTAACAGGTAGATGCTAAATACTGTCATCTTCCAGAAGTAGGGGATTCACCTGGAATAGAGTCAGATAACAAGAAATGATGTAATTCTGCAAGCTATTCCAGCAGTAATATTTGAGATATTAATTGGAGAACTCTCTGAGAGAGAGGGCATTCTGTATTCTGTCTTGGACCTGATGACAAGACCAATTCAGCACATCTGCCTTGCTCTGAAGAAGTAAGTTTTAGGGAACAATACAATTCTCTTGGATATAGTCAAGAATATAGCAAAGCTTAGTTTAGATATGTTTCTTTATTTATTTGAGACTGTCCTGCAATGTTGTTTTAAATATTTGCTGTGATTTTGTACTCTGATGTCACTATGAATATATACTGAGTATTTTTCTTGTTCTTTTATTATTTATTATTAAATATATTTAAACATTTAATTGTGGCTGATCTATGTAGAGATATTTAAGTTTTGAGAGTACTTGCATATTTATTTGGTGACACTGTGTGGGCCACTCCTAACAGCCTTGCTCTTGATCAAACTACTATTTGTATTAATATTAGTATTACACAGTAAGATTGGACACCCTTAAAGTAGTTGATAAGGAGTTGGCAGGTGGCAGTGATAACTACCTTATAGTCTAGCCAAAAGGGGGCATAGCTAGTACACCTGTGCCAGCCTTTCCCAGGTGTGTGTGTGTGTGTGTGTGTGTGTGTGTGTGTGTGTGTGTGTAAATCAAACCTCAAAGAGTGCATGTGTCAGCTATTTGGGCAGGGACATGAAGCACTGGTTGGACAAAGAGGGTGTTGGAGTTCTTGGCTTGGCCACTCAGCTGAGATCTCAACTCTATAGCTGTGCCAGTGTGGAGTCTTACTGGGGATCTGGAGAAAGAGGGAGAAAACAGCCCCAGACTAACTCTGATCTCTGTGTGCTCTAAAGGGAAATTGCACTTGATGCAGAGAGCTGCATATGGAAATACTGCAGGTGTACCTGTTATCCTCCCAGTGTACGTCCCCCACTGTTGCCAGTGGTGAGCATTGGGGGCACCAGGATTAATGGTCCAATGGTAGGTTGTCACATATTTATTGGTGGCAGTGGTGGGAATCACCAAATCACATATTAGGATTCAATGGTGTGGATATTGAACTCCTGTAGCCTGTAAACAGGAGTCACTAATGAAGGTGTTTGCACTCTCAAGCAGCCACACAGTAGACATTCAGAGTTTCGTATCACAATAGTTTTATTTATTTTGTGTTAGCTTAGTTAGTCAGGGAGAGCAGGCAAGAATGTCAGTAGAGGAATATGGCAAGCTGACAAGGAGCTAGTTGGCTAAGATATGCCATGACAAATGACTAGTGCATACCAATGCGACTAAAGCAAAAATTATTGCAGTCTTCTTCGCAGTTAAATCACATAGCAGCAACCAGAAGGGCAACCAGACTGGCCTTGGATGTCTTGATGGGGAATTATTTTGATAATGCAGTATTTTGTGTGCATGCAGTTACATGCAGTCAGTCTTGAAGACAAGCATGTGGGTCTGGTAGCCTTGGGGGACCCAGACATACCACACACTTGAAGCCAGAACTGGTGAGGTGGCTACTTCAGGAAGGGAGCTACCCTGTAGCAGTGAGACTGAATGTGAGCCACAGCTGTTGTGAGTACTGATGTTTCCTTGGACAGAGTGACTGTAAGGGCAGAGGTGAGTAGTAGTACCCAGGCTGACAGTGAGGCACCGCTGTCAGAGGATACCAGACTTCCTGTGGAAGGGGAGCTGGAAGGGTTACAAAGAAAGAGTTGAGACAGCTGACAGACATTACAAGGTTTGAGGAAGGTAGCCAGAGAGGCACCTGATATTCAAGGAAAGGGGAAAATCTGTATACTGGGACAAAGGGTTACTGTATAGAGAGTGGACACCTGAGGGAGGACTAGAGTGTGAGAGAATGCAATAGTTGATCATTCCCAGAGCCTACAGCCTGGCATTTCTAGCCATAGCCTATGGCATTCCCTTTGCAGGTCATATGGGCATAAAGCGTACAAAGAGACATATTGTGCTGAAATATTATTGGCCTGGGATTTCCATGGATGTAACAGGGTACTGCAGGACCTGTGAGGAGTGCCAAAAAGTAGGCAAAGTAGGAGACAAGGTCAAAGTTCCTTTGATGCCTTTGCCTGTGATTGAAGAGCTGCTTCAGAGGGTAGCTATGGATATTGTGGGGCCACTGAGTACCCCAAGTTCCACAGAAAAGAAGTATATCCTAGTGGTAGTAGATTATGCTACCAGATACCCTGAGGTGGTAGCTCTGTCCTTCATTGAGGCAGAAAATGTGGCAAACGCTTTGTTAGGGATTTTCAGCAGGGTAGGTTTCCCAAAAGAAATACTGACTGACAGAGGTGCCAATTTCACATCACACTTACTGGCTTGTCTGTGGAAGGACTGTGGGTTGAAGCACCTAAAGACCACCGCCTACCACCCCAGACTAATGGTCTGGTGGAGAGGTTAAATTGTACACTAAATACCACGCTATAGGCATTTGCAGACCAGTTTTAGAGGGACTGGGACAAATATTTGCTCCATCTGTTATTCCCTTACAGAAAGGTGCCCCAGGAATCCTCAGGTTTTTCACCCTTTAAGTTGCAGTATGGGCATAGGGTGAGGTGACTTCTAGATTTAATTCATGATAAGTGGGAGGGTGAGTGTGAATCCCACAAGGACTCTGTTGTGGCATATATCCTAAACCTCAGGGCAAGACTCAGGGAATTCATGGGCTTGGCCCAGGAAAAACTGGCAGAAGCCCAACAGCAGAAAAAGGTCTGGTATGAGAGGAATGCTCAAGCTAGAGAGTATGCTGTGGGGCAGCAGGTTATGGTTCTCATTCCTGTCAGACACAACAAGCTGCAGGCAGCTTGGGATGGACCCTTCAGAGTGGTAAGGAAGATCAGTGATGTTAACTACATGGTAGAAATGCTGGGTAGGAGGCAGGGGCACAAATTGTGCCATATTAACATGATGAAATCTTACCATGATAGGGAGACCCTGGTGCTAAGTATTTGCAGTAGGAGGCAGGAGGAGTCTGAGGGGTATCTAAGGCTACAAGGTGCCAGCCATCAAAATCCCAAATTACAATGGTGGAGCCTAGAGTTGCAGGCATATGATATGACAGTACAGCACTGTAGTGGGGTTAGCAATCCCAATGCAGATGGGCTTTCAAGACAGGGTATGGGGCAATGTATTCCCAAATAGGCTCATCCCTCTCGAGCAACATTTCTTAAGGGTCACTTGCAAAATTAGCTTGAGTCTTTGAGCAGGGGAAGAAGTGTGATAAATGGGGATACTGCCAGCACAGCTAGCTGGAATTTTGTAAATAATTGTATATCATTTGTGAATATCAACATGATTCATATAAGAAGATTGTGTTACAACTGTATTAGAACTGTACGTCATGTGTATATCAAACTGTTTCATACAGATATGTGTGTTAAAAGGTATTTTGCAAAGTGCTTGTGCTTAAAATGTAACCACAGTGTGCCCTGCTGGAAGAGAACAGAAACGTACATGCACTGTTGTAACTGTTTAAATGTATATATTTTAACAATGGAAATTGAAATACAAGAGGTTAATTTCAAAAAATAGCTAAAATTAAATTACTTTATAAGTTAGGCCAAAGACATAATGTCTAAAACTATGGAGCTTTCTATATTTTTTCTAGGGTGAAATAATTAATAATCTTGAAATGTGAAGGAATGTAATTGCTTTATGACTTCCAGCATCTGCCAAAGATCTGAGGTCTATGTATTTTCACAGGTAGATGCTAAATACTGTCAGCTTCCAGCAGTGGGGGATTCACCTGGGATAGAATCAGATGGCAAGAAATCATGTCATTCTGCAAGCTATCCCAGCAGTAATATTTGAGATATTAATTTGAGAACTCTCTGAGAGAGAGGGCATTCTGTATTCTGGCTCAGACCTGGCAACAAGAACCATTCACCACATCTGCATTGCTCTGATGAAGTAAGTTTCCAGGGAACAGTACAATTTTCTTGGATATAGTCAGGAATATAGCAAAGCTTAGTTTAGATATTTTCTTTATTTATTTGAGACTGTCCTGCAATGTTGTTTTAAATACTTCCTGTGATTTTGAACACTGATGTCACTGTGAGTATATACTTTGTATTTTCTTGTTCTTTTATTATTTATTATTAAATATATTTAAACCTTTCATTGTGGCTGGTCTGTGTAGATATATGTAAGTTTTGAGAGTACTTGCATATTTATTTGGTGACTCTGTGTGGGCCACTCCTAATAGCTTTGCTCTTGGTCAAACTACCATCTGTATTAATATTACGCAGTAAGATCGGACAACCTTTGTTATGGGCCTTAAAGTAGCTGATAAGGAGTTGGCTGGTAGCAATGATAACTACCTTAATGTCAGGGGAAATGGGGGTATAGCTAGTAAACCTTTGTCAGCCTTTCCCAGGCATGTGTGTGTGTGTGTGTGTGTGTGTGTGTGTGTGTGTGTGTGTGTGTGTGTGTGTGTGTGTGTGTGTGTGTGTGTGTGCGTGTGTGTGTGTTGTGTAAATCAAACCTCAAAGAGTGTGTGTGTGTCACCTATTTGGGCAGTGACTCGAAACACTGGTTGGACGGAGAGGGTGCTGGAGGTCTTGGCTTAGCCACTTAGTTGCAATCTCAACTCTATAGCTGTGCCAGGTTGGAATCATACTGGGGATCTGGAGAAAGAGGGAGAAACCAGCCCCGGACAGACTGTGGTCTCTGTGTGCTCTTAAGATAAATTACACTTGATGCAGAAAGCTGCATCTGGAAATACTATGTGTGTACCTGTTATCCTCCCAATGTATGTCCCCATCTCTTCCCAGTGGTGAGGCTTTGGGCTCCTTGATTACTGGTCCAATGGTGGGTTGTCACAATAGCATCTTTATGTTTAGACTCCTAGTGTTACATTGTGCCACCATGATATCAAAAACCCACTGAAGCACAATTCCATGGGTGCCCAACCACATGACTTTATTAATAAAATTCAGGTTTTGTCTCTGTCTATGAAAGAGTCCATCAAAACTACATATCCAGTAGGTAGATACACTTAAATAGGAAATATTCATATGACTTAATAAAAGTCAACTAGGAATTTAAAAACACATACATTATAATTACATACATAAAGCAAGTACTGGTACATACATTCAGGAAGTTTAAATTACAGTTTAGCTGCACCCAGTTTAAATAAACTAGTAGCAGAATATTTTCATTTACTCCTGGTTTGGCAGTAGCATCAGTTTAACTGCCATAACAATGCAACATAAAAACTCAGTTAATAAACTCAGTTAATAAAATCTTGTGGTTGTCCACTCATAGAAATGTGCTGCAGCATGTTTTTTGGATTCTTGGTTTGTGGTTCGCTGTTTTTTGACATTTCTTTTTTTTTTTTTTTTTTTGGATTCTAAATACCACCACTATATTGTCTGAATCTGAGTTAAATTTTTTTCACTGAAATGTCAGTATACAAGGTCTGCATAAAAAAGGACACTATGGGAACAGAAAAGGTTTTATTTAGCAAGTTTCTAGAAGCCATTGTATAAGAGATGTAAAATCCCAGGTGAAACAAGAAGTCTTATCTACTGTCTCATCCTAGGCAAGTAGATACTTGTTCTCCTATGAATAGGGAGCCCGACAGCCAGGCAGGTAATTGAATCTATACATGCTTGTACACACACACACACACACACACACACACACACACATATATATATATATATATATATATATATATGTATATACACACACACACACACACACACACACACACACATAGAGACAAAGAGAGAGAGAGGAAAGAGAGAAATAGTTTATTTTGTTGTATTTGTTTTTATTGACAAAATGAACTGATGAGTGTGTTTTTGATCATGTGGTTTTGTCTGAGTCACAGAAATGTCAAATCCAGGGACATTAACTTTCTATGTTATGAGTGTGGTTTGCTTGGTAGATGTTAAGTGGAGTGTTTTAGTAATACCATAGCTTTTGAATATGCCAAATCCTTCAGCATTAAGTGCAGGAATGTGTATGTAGGTTACAGTTAGAATAAGAGGATAGATGCAGTGTTGTACATGTGCATTTATGTGATGAGTGCGTATGAGTACCTTGTCTTGTAATAATGTTAGGAAAAGGATTTTTCACAAGGTAATGTGTAGGACTAGGTTGGGTTAGGGGTTAAGTAACCACCTTACTTGTGTGTTATATTCCTAACCCTGGTCCTGGTGCTGCCCATATCTCTTCAAAGAATGTCCAGATTTTTGCCTCATATTTTTGGTCTGTTCCTCATAAAATTTGTGGTTTACTGACCAATCAGTGAGAGTCGTAATTAGTAAGTAATAACATATGTTTGTGTTTCGGACTTCATATACTTCAGAAAATGCATACTAACACAAATCCTGTTATTCTAGCGAATTTCTAAGTTTATAAGAGCAATATTTAAAATGTGTCCCTATTTTTGGACCTTTGTCCCAAATTATTTTAGGTTTCATCCAGATTTTTTGCACTAAGAGGTTGAGAAGTATGCTGCTGTCCTAACCCCAACCCCACGCATTACTTTACAAAAACCCTTTCCCTATCTTCTCTGATAGCTTTACTATTCACAAATGATGCTAGGTATATCTAAAGGTACTGTTAGGTTTTAAGTTTTTTTATTTTTTTTACCATTCAGAAATATGTGTGTGTGTGTGTGTGTGTGTGTGTGTGTGTGTGTGTGTGTGTGTGTGTGTGTGTGTGTGTGTGTGTGTGTGTGTGTGTGTATGTGTGCACCCGTGTATTATTTTAAGGTTAGTTACTTTTGGCATGTAGACATCAATGTTATGTGCATCAGTGTCTCTAAACATTGAAATGAATGTGTAACGCATATGTGTGTGTGTGTGTGTGTGTGTGTGTGTGTGTGTGTGTGTGTGTATAAACACACACACACATATGGAATGGATGGCTCAAATTAAATAGCGCTTTTTGAAGACATTTGGTTATAATTTACTTTTGCTACAATGTCCTGTTTATACAGTTTTATCCTTGATTATACTATGCTATTCATGGTGTATCTCTTTTGCACTTGTTAACTTTCTAGGTAACAGCTTATGACCTCAGGATTTCTAAAAATTATATATTCATTTTTAAGTACTTAAGCTTAATGTGAAAAACAAATGAGTGTAACAGAAATATTTTCTTGCCTAAAATATGATTACCATCTTATTTTGTAAAAGAACAAATACTGCTAGCTTAAGGGGATTTTCCTATAGGGGTGTCTCAGTACTGTATAAGAATGCTGTCTCAGCATGTTGTCTATGTGTGACAGATGTGGACTGATGAGAGAAATGCTGCCAGCAACCATAATCACTGTAATGTGGCCATTAATTGCCGTCACCCGCTTCGCAGGATAGATGACTTTGTTTTTCCGGCATGACCCCCTTCTGCAAGAAAACAAGTTAAAATCAAATATTTCAGACTGTGTAGGCCTTCCAGTTGCTTATCACATTAATGGAGTGGCAATATCATATTTATTCTAAATAATGACATGTCAGTTTCTGAATGAACAGGTGCATATTTCTGAACACTAAACTTAGCTTACAAGTTTCTTTACAGTCTGACTGCAAGCAATGTTAATCTTGCCTGAGCAGTGAGAGGAACAACATGATAAAAGGCCTGAATTAATGCAGATACACTATCTGCTCACCATGGGCAGGTGGTAATAAAAAGTGCCCTTCCTTTCTACAAGTGCCTTTAGATGATCATGTACTGTACTACAGGACATTCCTGCATTTATCTTCAGTTTACCTATACAGCTATATGTATATATATATATATATATATATATATATATATATATATATATAAATATATATATATATATATATATATATATATATATATATACACACATGAAATATGTGGGGGTCTAATGGATAATAAATGAAATACCATGTACTCTAGGCTTAGGGGAAACAGTACTGGAATTACTGCAAAGCCATTACTCATTAATGAGTTCCCTAAATTTAGGATATTACACAAACTAGATGTTGTCGCTTCACAGTAAGACGCTGACTGGTTTGACTCTCAGCTAGGGCGTCTTCTGCGTGAAGACATGCGTGAATGGGCATACCTTCATTGAAGGTTGTGTGTTAGTGCTGGCAACTCAGCACGTAAAAATCAACTGCCAATCATTAGCGGACCAGAGTTCCGCTGTGGCGACCCCTAACTGGGAAAAGCCGAAAGACACAACAACACAATCTAGATGTCAACATTTTCCATTCATCTGCTTTCCCCTATTTTCAGGTCTATATTGCTGTTTCCCAATCATTTAAGAGGGCTTTGATAATTTTCTTTTGAACAGGACTGTGTGTAGTCTCCATACATTTTGAATTGATTTATTTATTTACTTAAATGCATTTACTGGGACAGATCACTGATACAAAAGGATTTCAGGCTCAGCCTAGGCGCAAAACCAAAACAATCAAATATTCACAAGTAAAAGTACATTTTAAAAGCCAGTTCAGGTATTATACAAATTAGAAATACATGTGGTAATATATATAGTATTTGTCATTGAAATAAAGCATTGAAGTACTTTATATGAAAGTTAAGTTGGAGATACATTTTCATTATATTGATACACTGAGTTTTGTTGGTGGGGCGTCTTTCATGATTACAAGAAGTTTAGACTGAGGAGTCAGTAAATTTGTTCATGGATTCATAGATTTACTGAGTTTACTAGGCAGAGTTAGCTCATGGACCATAATCATCTTGCCAGTTACCACCTGCTTAGGGCACCCCCCCCCCCCCACTGCCAGGAGAGCAAAACATTATTGCAGGCATGGGGAAGCATTGAATAATATCCTTCAGTGTGTCTTATTCATTTATTGATGTTGATCCAGGTATTTGCTTAGAGCATTTGTGATGCCATTTGTTTTGTGGAGGTGTAGGAAATGGAAAAAGAAAGAGAAACGTAATGTTAGTCTGAAGTCAGAGCTGTAACTGGGACTGGGCTGAAGGTGTCAGCTGCCCTGGGAACAAGCTGTTAGGACTGGAGGCACTGGTGCATAAAAGCAACACTAAACATTCATTTATGAAGCCATGAGGATGCTGCAGTCGCAGTAGAAACAGTCTGAGTACCTGAGTACCTGTAACTAGCTGTTTGTTACAACTGAAGCAAGCAGCTTGCTATATTTATTTATTTGTTTGTTTATTTATTTGTTATTTATTATCTGAGAATCTATGATTCTGGCTGAAATGTTAGTTGAAGGTGGAAGAGGGAACAAGCAAAGTAGTTACAGTTGTTTCCAACAAAATATGGATTAGTAGTCATACGTGTTGGAAATTAATCAGGTGGCTATGCCATGCAAGATTTTTAAGCTAAGCTCTATTTTACTTATTCTATTGTTTCTAAGCCAGTGGTGTAATAACAGCTGTTTTTTGTTTTGTTTTGTTTCCCTAAAGTCAGAATATGCAACTGATAGAAGTTGGTATAGATTGTCAGATTTTTCATGAATGAATGGTTCTCCACTCTAGTTCAGAGTCGTCAGCTTTGTCTTTTATAGCTTTAGTTACATTTTGGAAGCTTTACTTTACAGGTGTTGTGAGAGTTATGACACAATTTGTTACTATTATAAATTAATCTTTTTAGTTAGTTTAATCTTAGTCCAGATATTTAGAATTGCTCACGTTTGCTAATAATACTGTTTTTTGATTTGTTGCACTCTATGTTTATTTTAATTTTATTCTTTAGTTTAAATTTTTGTTTTAATTCCACCAAATTTGTTTCTAATGATTTGTGTTAGGTGGTTATTTTGTTTGCAGCATCTGTTGCTGTTTTTTTTTTTGAGTTAACTGTGACAGAGTTTCTTTAAGTTATAACATGGTAGATCATGCATAAATCTTTGATGGTGAGGGTAGAATATACATAAATGTTGACACTAGTAAGAGGGTAATAGAAAAACATATATAAAAACTCAGAAAATACAATGCATAACATTTCCACCAATGTTTTTTTGCCCGTTGTAATACATCCCGTCACTACTTGATGTGGAGGGGGGGGGGGTATGTGGAAGAACGTATACTATAACCAGGAATTGTAAGGAAAAATAAATGCAGTACTACTTCTGAAACAAGAAACTATGACACAAAATGTTCACGTGTCAGTAAATATGGACAGACAACCATATTCTGCCCAGATTTTGCAGAAAATAACTGATTATGCTTCATATGCTTGCCTTTTCATACAAAAGCATGCACAGTAACATACTTTGCAAAACTGACTTGTACCGTCCAGTATTTAAATTAAAATGATAATCAGAAATGTAATGGTAAAGCAAAGACTCAGTTCCCTATTATTCAATTTACATAAACCTGGAGATTATAAAGTAGTTGAACCAACCATTAATGCAAAACACAAAGCAGCATTTCATTCTTCTGAATGTAGAACTTGGGAAGTCACGTATTAAAACTGGTAACGCTCATAATTCAGTATAAAAACAAATGAAATAGTTGCATAGTTGAAAAACTAAATTACTCACAGCAGTCCATGCAATGCACTGAGAATCATTAAAAGAAATGAAGCCATGCTGCCTACAGTACAACAATCCAAGGGAAGCAAAGAAATGAAAGTCTCACACTACTGAGCTGAAAGATACACAACTACAGCTATGTCACCACCCACGATTTGAAACTCCTGCCCCAAACAATCTCTGAGTCCAGCAGTCCGGCACTACCACACTAAGCTGATGTCATCACGCATGCCCCTGCATCTTGATGACATCAGCTATAACTTAAAAAAAATCAGGAATTAAACGGGCCACTCGTAAATTCGTGGAACCCCATTATTTTGCCCTCAAAAGTGGTAAATACTGGGGAAATTGATACAGCTGAGAGGTGTGCAAAGGAGGCTACAGTCTAATCAAACATAGATCATGTACTTGATGCATAGAATAACCCTGGTCAAGAGGCAGACTTTGGAGTTGTCTGTAACTGGTCTGGGAGGCTGTATGTAGTGTTCAGCTATATCACTGCATTTCCTACTGATGCTTAAAGCTGACCAGTTTTATGTCTGTCCCACAAACCTATTATTGCTGTCCAGATTTCCTAACTCTGTCACGCAATTACTGTGTTACTTTTCCTTTAACACAAGCAAACTTCTTTCCTTTTTATGTCTGCTGTGGAGGTTGCCACAATGTTTCCACAGAGGCAAGTCTCATATCATCTGCTTTGTAATTTTTCTGGCATTTGGGCATCAAGTATTGAGTTGCATATTTGTCCTTCCAAAGGACCGTGAGAAATAAAACAAATGAAATCTACTAGGTTTGTGCATTCCTGTTATTTAAACCTTAAACAATCACAGAAGATATTGGTTGCTAATATTATGGGGTATCTTTATCACCATACATCTTGCAGAGGGGAACATGCACTAATTATACCAACATGAGCCTCAAGTGATACTAGGCTTCATACATTATTCATTACAATTTAGTTGACAAACTCTGAACAGAAGTTGTGTCAGCAACTCAGTGAGCACACTGTAATTAATGTTTCCTAAAAGCACAATGTTTTCATCTCCTAAAAGCTACTACTCATATCCAGGGAGGCTTTAACTTTAGCTAGGCCATTCATTATTGTGTGAATGGAACAAACTCCTAAGAATCTGTATGTTTCTTCTTCCAGATGTAATCTCTAGTATAGCCTAGTATTTCATCTGTAGCAACCTAATATACTACAAAAGCATGATAAGCATTTTTCACTAATAAAATTAGGAGCAATACAAAGTAAACAATCACAATGACCATAAGATGCACGTCATATACACCTTTAAGCAGATGCACTTAAATGCTTGGGCCTCCCTTTTCAAGCACTTAATAGTGTTCACCTCACAGATTGAGCAGGGCTAAACATGTTAACAATGGGGTAAATTTGTGTTAACCCATCCTGTCATCAAGACTAGCCTTAAAGGTAGTCAAAGTAGTGCTTTGTTTGACCTGTGGTGGTAACTTATTCCATAAGCTGGGAAATGACTGACTTAGGAGCCTCTCTCTCCACTGTGTCTATTTGTTGGTATAGACTTTGATCCCTATTGTGGGTGATTTTAGAGTCACTCGTTTTGCAAAAAAGAAACAGGAAGTCAAATAGAACTGAGTTTTTCATGGCTCAAAAATGTGAGACATAGGTTACCTCAGAGCATCTTGTAGGCTACTGAGTATAAATTATGTTATTTATTTGATTTGATTTGATTTTGATGATGAGGAAAGTGTGACTGGGCAATGCCCAATTTCAGTGAAGGACTAGGGAGAAAATTACCAAAAAAGTATAGATTACTAAAATTCTTCCTGTAAAATTTGAAATCTGGTTCAGTAGCAACACTTTATATAAGTATATCTAGTGACATTGATTATACAATTCTATAACATGAAGTAGCAATATATGTAGAAGGCTGAGAACTGTTATGACAAGAAATTACAGTTAATATTAAGTACAGAAATTGTGCTGCTCTATCAGGTTAGATTCGAAGCCTTTAACTTTCTTGGTAAGTTATCTTTGGGGCCTTTCTAGTTGAGTGACATATTTGGATTTATACATACTTATGGGGCATTGTATTCACTAATGGGTCTGATAAGAGCAGGCTATAATAGTAGGATTCTTTGGATCTTGAAGATATTCTCTTTGAAATAAACTGGGCCAAATAGAAAGATTTCATGGAAACATGATGATCAAATGACAGATAGTTGTCGAAATAATACCCAGATCTCTTTTGACAGTATCTGTCTAAAGAGGTGTACCATTTATAACATGTGAGGTGGAAACAGCGTTTTTGCTAAATGCTACTACACTATACTTTTTATATTTAGCTTAAGACCATTTTAATACACCAGGTATTTGAATATCTAAGCCTTTGCTGGAGTGGTTTATTATCAGTGAATAAGTAGATAACAGTGCCAGGCTTGCGATTATCTCTGAATGTGGTCAGCCATACTTCTGGAAAATATTGTGTTGGATGTCTGTAAAATAAGTGCCAAGCAGGAGAGGGCCTAACATGAATTACGACAGTACACCTCTAATTAAAATTATCTTCAGGGAGGGGACCAGCAACTTTTACAACTTGGGATCTGTTGGATAGGAAATTTGCAATCAAGTGGATAACATAGGGGTTTACATTAAGTTTGTCTAATTTTTAATAATGCCAGGATGGAGGAAAGTGTCATAAGCCTTGGCCATGTCAAGATAAGCAGTATGCACTGAGTGATCACTGTCTATAACAACTGTAGCTTTTCAAAGAAGCTTACTAGGTTGAGAAGATAGTTAAGTTGCCTGTGTTTGCACAAATTCGTTTTCCTATAATACATTCCATGGATTTACATATAAGATCAGCCAAGCTGACAGGTCTAAAATTATCCATTTTGTAGATGTGCCACCTTTGTTGAAGAGAGTCACAGTGTGTATTCTCCGGGCATTAGGCAAAGCCCCGCGGACAGACCAAGATTGAACAGTTTAAGTAAAGGGGTGAAAAAGGCAGACCCAGCAAACAAACCAGCAAAAAACACAATCCACAGCACCACAGAGAATGAGAAGTCCAACCCAAAGTTTTTTTTTTTTTGTAAAAACAGCTTTAATCCTTAAAATTATAAGAGCTTTCATTTTTGTACACCAGAAACTTCTTCAGATACATTTAAAAATCAAAACAGTACTGTTTAAATCTCCTCCATGAAGTTAGAAATACACCCACAATCCATTACATCAGCTAGAATGCTAAAGTCAGAAATTTAAAGCCATGTACACACCATAAAAAAGGGAATATATGCTGTTGCACTTGTCCTAAAAAGTAATCAAAAATATATATTATAAATAGTTAAATGAATAAATAAAAAATATTCCAGTAATTCTGTTAGTAGCATTTCAAAGATTTAAGTTTTAAAACTGGAGCTATACTAATCATGTCATTCAAACATGGGTGCCTATAGGCTTCCAGCCTGATCTGCCAAATAAGCTCTCGCTGCTCCAGGAAAGTTGACCACAGACCACCCCTCAGACAATTCTCCACCATCTCTAATACATTAAACTTAAAGTCATGTGTTTCATTAATCATAAGGTGTCTGTAAAGGACATTGCTAATTTTTTCTTTCTGATTTCATAAACATGCTTATAAATGCAGTTGTGCAACTTTCACTCAGTTTTTCCTATATAATAAGCTTCACAGTGTTGACATCTAGCTCCGTAAATAATTTCTGTTGTCTGACAGTTATATCTCCCTGTTACAGAATAATCTTGATTCCTCAGGTTAATCCGGTCCCTTTCCATGATATATTTACACGTACTGCACATTCCACATTTAGTCATCTTGCCCCTAAGTGGCACCTGTGTTTTTTTTTTCCAACATGTCTTTAAAGTTATGACCCCCTTCTATAAATAACAATAGGGTGAGTCCCCATGATTTGCCAAAGCCCATGATTTTCCCTAAAATATTCCAATTCTTGTTTAAAATCCAGTTAACCTTATTACTTTCCATGTTGTATGTGGTTACCATAGCTCCTGTATATTTATTTTCATTATGTGACCCTGTTACCACCTCAGTATCACCCTATCTGTTCTCCATTGTTAGGATAGGTTGGTAAACCCCTATTTCTCTTTTGTATACCACTTCCTCTTTAATTTCCTGCAACATTTCCACCGGGTACTTCCTTCTGCTGAACATCCTGACCAACAATTCCAATTCCTTGCTAAAACCAATTTCTGTTGTATTCATTCGGGCCACCCTCACCATCTGTCCTTTCACCACTGCTTTTTTTTTGTTTAAATGGGTGAAAGCTAATGTAATGTAATAGTGTGTTAGAGTAAGCGGGCTTACGATAAACACTAACCATGCAACCCATCTGCTCAAAGTCCTTTTCAATCATCACATCCAATTAGGACATTCTATCCCTGTTGCTGGTATGAGTAAATTGCAAAAAAATCCATACTATCATTGATGTACTGCAAGAATTGTTCCAAATGTTCCTCATCTTCCTTCAATATAATAAACAAATCATCCAGGTAATGCAGATATATCTTAATACTATCCCTATATTCCTGCCCAAAAATTATGTGGTACTCCCATTGTAACATAACCACATTTGCCAGGAAAGAACCCACTGGTGACCCTATGGCCACCCCCTCTTTTTGTCTGTATGTCTTTCCTTCAAGGTATATAAAATTCTTACACAGAATGATTTCTAACATTTCCAGGCATGTATTTGTTTCGTCCTGAATGATCCTCTTCCTACTAAGGTAATCCTGTACTGAATCCAAGGTGGTATCACTGTGTACAAGTCACGTACATCAATCATGACTAGTAAATCATTTACTGCAAATTCTACATTGTTTAATTTAGCCAAGAAATCCCACAAGTCTCTGCATAAATGTTGTTCATCTTCTAATAAAAATTTATATATTTTGTCAATAAAATGTGCTAATGGTATTGTAATGGAGCCCCTCCCATCCACAATAGGTCTTAGTGGTGGATTGTTAATGGATTTGTGCACCTTAGATACCCCAAACATAGTGGGTGTTCGGGGCCCACAACCAAGAAGTATTTAAATTCTTCCATACTAATGCGCTGTTCAATAAACATATCCCTGAGTTGCATTCTAATTAGTGTGTATGCTTTACTGAGCTCTAACAGACTGGATTGTCCATAAGCCTGACCTGCTAAAATTTTAAAAAATACATTCATTATAGTCCTTTGCAAACATTACAACAATCCTCCCTCCCTTGTCTGGTTGCATTGCCCTTAGACCACATTCATACAGAAAGTTAAATAATCCCTTAATGTTATTTTCCATCGTATCAGCACTGTGTGTATTTTTAAAATGCTTCCCCAACATTAAAAGAAAGTCAATTTCACAAAATTTTTCAAATTATGACAATAAGGGATGCAATGGGGGGGGGGGGGTGTACAAACTGCTAATTCTAAACATGTCATTAGAAAATTCTTTATCTTTAAAAAGAATGTTAAAGTTCAACTTTCAAACAAGAATTCATTCATTCCCCTGAGGTCTCTTCCATGGGTTGTGGTTGATTTGTTGGTTCCCTTGCTGTAAACTAATCCATTCCGACCTCCGTAAATCAGAAAAATCCTGCCTCTGATTCGTTGTTGTAACCGTTTCTACAGCCGAGTTTTCCATGTATGTTACTTCTGAAGACCCAAAAGATGCTCCCCCAGTTACATGCCCATTGTTCCGCCAGTCATTTCTATTCTTGTTATTAAAATATGCTCACTCCAAGCCTGGGAAATTGGAGGTAATGGGTAAGCAGAACCATTGAGATAGTCCCTTTCACATTTCTTCAATTTGTACCCTTTAGATTTAATAATGCTCTGCTCGATGCTGGAAAAGATACGGGCATGTTCCAAGCTAAGTTGGGCATATCGTGCATGTTTAAGCACCCTGTTATTAATCTCCACCACTTCAGCTGACAACCTTTCCACAAGAATGGAATTGTGTTTTATAAAGGGGTAGATAGCACATAATTGGCATTGATAAGAATGCACGTCAGTATATTGGCTGGTCCCATAAATGTATTATTTTTTGCCTTTAAAAAAGATTTTAAGACTTGCTCCAATTTGATTTCAAGGGAAACAAAATATTCAGGAATATTGGGGGCAAAAGTATATGTGGGTGGGGAAAAGTTAGCACTAAGTTTGCCTCCTAATATATTGTACATATCCTTGGGACTGAAATATGAAATATTATTATAGATGAGCTGCGGTGGTGGTGCTGCGGTAGCGTTGTCGCCTCATAGTAAGACGTTGTCCTGTTCGATTCTCAGCTAAAGCGTCTTTGGTGTGGAGACATGCGTGAATGGGCATACCTTCGTTGAAGGTTGTGCGTTAGGGCTGGCAACTCGGCATGTAAAAATCTACTGCCAATCATTAGCAGACCATAGTTCCGCTGTGGCGACCCCAACCGGGAAATGCCGAAAGACACAACAACAACAACAATTATAGATGAGCTCAAAGCACTGTTGGACATTATTCTTAATTTCCTGATATAAATGAAGAATGATTTCTGGTTACCTTTGGTAACCCCCCCCCCCATTTATCCAAGTCTGCCAGTTCCACACAACTGATGCCTGTCTAGTGTAACTGTCTGATCACCCATGTGGCATTTTTACCAGGTCTCTATTAGGGTCATCACATCTTTTTTTTCTATGGCCATAGGTCCTTCAAATGAAGTAATCTTACATGCAATCAGACTCACATTACCATGTTAAAGTAAATTATTATTATTATTATCCCAGACAAGTTCACTAGTATTTTTGATGATGCATTCCATATTTCATTCTAGGAGTGTAGAACACTAAAGACAGTCCCGTGTCCTAGAGTAAGTTCTACAGTTAGACCATCCATTCAGCAGACTGCAAAGCACTAACTGAGTAGCATTCATAGAGCAGAGTTTGTTTATTCAACTGATTCTAACATTTACTCACTGGAGAAGGTAAGAGACTATCTGTTCAAATCCCTTGGGAGGTTAACTACAATATAATTTATGCTCAACCTTCCCATTCACTTCTGAAACAAAAAACATTTATCACTACAATAACATGTTGGTTCAGGGTAGTTGTTCTTTTTATAACTGTAACATTTGTCCTCATATCATTTTATTATTTTATTATTTATTATTATTTATTATTTTATCATTTTCTCCAGTGATATAATTTCTATATTTTTAAAATCCTATTTCTATAATGTAGATTCTTTTAATAACAGACTTTCTGGACATTCAAGACAAGTGCACCCCAGTACAAGCTGCTCTTTAATCTGATTTTATTAGCAACTTTCTTCATTTTAATATTTTCCCAGTAGTCCACGCTTGGTTTAACAAGATGGTTTGTTTTTACTCTCTTGCCAGTTTTTGTCAGGATGTAGGTGAAGCAGCTAACAATCTGCTTCACAACAAGCAGAATGCACTGAGACTCAGCTCCAGTGAACTGTTTTTATTAGTGCTGTCAGTTTGACATGTTACAGTTCTCCCTTGAGCTGATCTTGTAGGAACTAGGGGCCACTACAAAGCTAAGACAGTTTATATGTGCTATTTTGACTCTGAGGTGTTAAACTTTGAATGTTGAACAAGTCGCTGGAAGACAAACATTACATACACAGGGTGTCAGTGTGCTGCAAAGTACAATGTGGCAATGCCCTGCCCCTTCATTTGTAATATTCCTTTATGACAACAGTCACCAAATTGTAAAGTGAATGCAAACACACTTGCAGTAGTAATTGGATCATTGACTCCCCAGTAGAAATCTGATATAAGACAAGCATCTGAGAACGAATGTGGTAACATCTATTCTGCAGTGCTTTTCCTGTATCCTGATTACAGCTGTTAGGTAACAAATGGTTCAATTTTTTTTTTTTTTTTTTAATTTAATGTTTAATGGCATTTTAAAGACATTACACAACATCCTTTGCATCGTGCTATAAACATAACACCTTTGGCATCCAGTCTTATAAATTATGGGACTGTCATTAAAATATAAGGACTGGTCTACTCGCTATACTTCTGTACTGATCAATGCAAAATATTATTATCCAAAATGGCATTATATTCAAAATCAGCTTGATATCTTATGATGCACACTAATCTGTCAGTCTATAGATACAGAATAAAAAAAAAACAAGCAAAACTGCACTAAGGCCAAATGAGAAAATTTATTAAAACGTCCAGTACCATAGCAAAACACCTGCAAGGATTTAAAGAACAACACAAAATTAAATAGAAACATGAGATAGCACAATTAATCAATCAACAAGCCATATTAGACAATTAGTCACTTACAATCAAGCTCTTGATTAAGACTCCAAGGAAACGGGGCTTGACATTTAACAATAAAGTAAGCCTCTTTCTCAAAATGTTTATGTTTCAGAAGCTTAATATTCCAAAGATTATGGATGAAAAATTCCAAAACAGCAAACTTGAATAGTCTATTATTTCCATTATGGCACAACATGACATGCTCAGTAAGTGCATTTTCCCATTTTTGTTTTACTTTTTATACCCTGAATTTGTTAATGAACATGAAGCTTAAAGGACCTCTGAGTCTGACCTACATAGACTAATCCACATAGGCATTTAGTATCATATACCCACTTTCAAAATTATGTGTTTAATATCCTATTTCTACCGCTACTAAATTATGCATTCAAGGTGACATTAAAGCTATCCAATTGGCTATTGGGTGGGTAATGAGGGTCGAGTGAGCTTGTATTGGAGCTTTTAGCCAAGTTCAGATAGGCAATGTGAACAGAGTGGTCTGCGCTCATTGCATCCATGACCATATCAAAGAAATCAGTTAGCCAGAAAGAATCCCCCTTTGACAAAGCCAAACTGAATTAAATGAAGGGACTAAATATTCTATATGCCTTTATTTACAAGTTTAGCTATGTTACAATCCATAACCATTATAGGCAACACTAGTCAGACTTATGGCTCTGTAATTACCTCAATCTGTGGTGGGGTTGCCCTTACACAGTGGTAAATATCTGTGTAAGGGCAAGGGATTTACCTCAAAGACACAAGATACACGGTTTGATTCTAACCTTTGGAAAGGAAATTGGCTAGGTTTAAAATGGCCAACAAGGGCAGCTAGCCTAGCACTTACCTATGAACCTATGAACTATTGCAGAAACTAATAATGAAAATGTTCAAAAGAGGCTGAGAAAACCTATGTTTTGGGCTTACTAGAAGGCAACAAGATACATTGTCTGGCCCCATGGAGCTAGTATTCTCAGTCATTGATAGTAAAGACGGGATCAGGTAGAGAGAGATTTTTGAGGTATATTTTGATGGGCAATGGGGACAGAGGGGAGAATAGGGAAGGTAAATCTGGAGCTATATTTTTTGCTATGATGTTGAAAATATTCTCAGAATAAGTGGTACCATTGGATACTACTGAGAACTACTCACTTTTATATCTGTGTTCTCTGATATAGTTAAAGAAAGCTTTGTGATTGCCTTTTGTGGAGGTGGCAATTTTGATTTCAAATGTAGCCTTACACCTGGCATTTCTGCTGTTTTAGCACATTTTCGGGTGGGAGTGGATGATTTCATATATTTTGCAAGTAGTCTTATCCTCTTGTTATACACTTAATATATATTCAAATTCCACTGTAAATATTTCTTCCTGAATTTCCTAATAAATGTTTGACATATTGCAACACCAGCATCTGTGCAATTGTTTAGATGATACTAGAAACCAGATTTGTATGCAGCAGCTTTAGTAGGGGTTCTACAGCTGGTCACTTTTTAAAAATTTCCAGGTTGTCATAAAGATAATAAGAGGTTAACTGTGGAGTGTCCCCAAATTTGTACTAAGGCTCTTGGGAAAATAGTATTAGTTTTGAGAGAGAAGGTAACAGTCTGATGGTCACAATGGAGGAGTAAACAGGTGGAGGGGTGAAAGTACAGTATGGATGAAATTAAGAAGCCTTACATCTTTAGTAGGGAGGTGGACAATTTAATCTAGAGACTTGGCATTTATAAAATCTGAGAAATACTGTGCATATCTGTTACTGGTTGCATGTGTTTGCCTGTTGATGGATGTGCATTTGTAGTAGCCATGTACAAACAAATGTAAACAATGTATTAGAATTAATAATTATCTTTTACAAATGATTTATCATGATCATCAGGAGACATGGAAGTGAACCTATAATTCGGAACAATACGATGGTTAGTTTTGATCAGAGAAACCAGGTCAATGAGAAGTTCCTGATCAATATAATGCTGGATCCAGCATGAGATGATGGGGTCATGAATAAAAACAGAGATGACCCCCACAGTTCCTAGAAGGTCTGAATGAACAGGTGGTACTAATGCTAGGTATAGTTGGACTGCTGTCAATACACTGAGACCATGTTTCAGTAATTATGCAGATATGGATGTGTTGAACGGTTAGGAAGGCCTAAGCTCAACATTATCCTAAACAAACTGAACTCTATGCAGTTATAGTCACCCCTGCCACCCCAGTCATTCCCTTTGAAACTATGGATCAGCACTTCTCCACAACTTCTGTAGCCAGCCCGACTAAGATGGGTATCTTGAGACAGTGTAAAAATTGTCTCAGGCTGTCAGATAACCATCTATTACTCAAACAGCATAACATAGTGTGTGACACTTGTACATATATAATGACATTAGAGGCAAAAGTTTCACACACACTAAACTCAGACACCAAAATCTTCAACAGTACACCACAAAAAACACCTCACCAATGCCATCAAAATATACATAATACCTCATACGGTGGTGGTGCTGTGGTAGCATTGTCGCCTCACAGTAAGATGCTGTCCGGTTCGATTCTCAGTTAGAGTGTCTTCTGCATGAATGGGCATACCTTCGTTGAAGGTTGTGCATCAGGGCTGGCAACTCAGCACGTAAAAATCAACTGCCACTCATTAGCTGACCGGATTTCCACTGTGGCGACCCCATAACCGGGAAAAGCCGAAAGACACAACAACAACAACAACAACATCATATGTTGAGATTCTAAACATTAACTTGCCTAAACCTCAAAGACCTTCAAGATGCAACATAGGCACAAAGGACACACACAGCAAGTTAAACCTACCTTCTCACATAGCACAGGGAGTCCCAAAGTCATGGATCCTGAGCCCATAAGGTAGGCATCTACCCAACTAAACATTTTTGTTATAGGTGATGCCATTGTAAGATATATAGATGTACCCTTTCTCAGGCTGCGCAAGGAAAGATCGACAGTTAGTTTCTTGTCTGGTGCCAGAAATCTTCAGATCACACACACACACACACACACACACACAAGTCCTAGAAAACAAGTACCAGTATGACTCTATCATATTATATATGGATGTCAATGATTTGAGATGTTCCTCTCTGGACTATATGAAGAGAGACATGACAAAGCTCTCAGACTTTGTGTCCTAGGCAGGTATGAGCCTAGCACTAAGCAGCATTCTACCTTCTCTAAAGATGATGCCACAATATGAGCAAAAAATACTTGACTTCAGTAATTAGCTTAGTTGTTGATATTATACAAAGGGGGTCCAATATTTGTCATCTTGGGAGAATATGATCAACAGACCACACCGCTTTGCCAGGGATGACCTGCATCTGTCCCCTCTAGGGTTTTGACTATTGGCAAAGACATTGTCCACCTCCATAGCAGCTTTTTAGCTAATGTCAACCTGATGACCCTACTAACATAACAAAGCAAGCAAAGAAAAATATGAAGGTGTTACTCATCAATACAAGGAGCCTAAACAAGAAGCTCCACCCCGTAGAAGTCCTTCTTCACCATGAGGATGTGGATGTCTGGGTAATGACTGCGATATGGTTTAAAACAGAGAAGAACACTTTGGCTGTGCAGGGTTACAACATCTCTCATACATTTAGACCAGCTTCAGTGCAGGAGGGGGGAGGTGTCTCAGCCTCCATCCAGAAGAGACTTTCAGCAAGGCTGGTAAGCAGCATGATGCACTAGAGCTTCTTCATGTCCAAATAACCTTCAGAAAGGTCCCACACCAAATATTAGCCAGCAGCAGACTTCCTCCATGAACCAGAAAAGCCACTACAACAATCTACATGAACTGGAATCACTCAGTATTAAACTCAATACAATTTTCCTGGATGGTCCAAACTATCAAACTACAAACTGGGAAACCTACACTAACCATTAATGCACAACCAGAGAAATTCCTGGACTTCGTCAATACAAACTCCCTGGAACAATTATTCAGAGTACCCACTAGGGAGAACAACCTCTTGGATCTTGTTCTTACTAATATGGTGGCATCTTGAACCATCCCTTGCATATCTTCATCACTTGTTAGGTCTGACCATAAAGCCATCTCCTTCAAAATAAAACTGAAACCATAGACCCATTCCACCCCATGTGCCCTTAGAAATTTCTCTAAGTCAAACTACCTATTCCTAAATGATACATTGGCAAACTTCAAATCCCTACCAAACTTAGTTAAATTACTGAATATGTGGAAATGTACAGCACCACACTATACCAGCATGTAAACAGCTGCACAGATGCAGTTGCACCATGTGGCAATAAGTGCAGGGCAAACCCCAGAAATAAACCCCCATGATGGAACAATAATATCAACAAGCTTTACAATAAAAGGAAGAACATTTTTCCAAAAGAAAGAAGAGCAATTCCAAGAATGATAGGGCCCTCATCACTGAAATAAGCAACAACTCAGAAACTTCATCAAATCTACCAAAGCTGAGTTTGAGGCTGAAATAGCCACACATGCCAAAGACAATCACAGGGCCTTTTTTAGTTATGTTTGTAATCTCAGAAGCACAAGGCAGCAATGTGTTGAGCTGATTCTGAACAATGTTACCTACACTGAGGCTGAAGATATAGCAAACCTATTGTCCAATAAATCCAGCTCAAACTTTATCACTCTCTCTGCCCTCCATCTCACAAGATATACCTGAAACTGACTCACCTCCAGCTATCACACAAGACTAAGCATCTTAAATAGCATGAAGAATGATTTAGCTGACCCCCTATCACTGTTCTGTCTCAACCTCCATACAGGTTTTTTAACAGCCAAATGGAGAACAGCATAAGGGAGGAGTTTCTACAGACCTGAGTAATTACAGATCATAAGTCTGACCAGCCTCATATGCAAAGCCATGCAAAGACGTATCATGGAACTAATCAATAAGGACATAAGGGAACCTACAAACACTGGACCCTTCTCTGTTTGGATTCATCAAGAGTAGGTCATGCTTACTCAACATGGTGGACTTTTTTTGAAAAGGTCATATGACTGGATGAAGGTAAAACAGTACACACTGCATGCCTCAACATGGCCAAGGTTTTTGGCAGTCCCTCATTCAGGCATAGTAGAAAAGCTAAATAAATCTGGGATCACCCCCTACATCACCTTCTAGACTGCCAGCTGGTTCACGGATAGGATTCAGGAGATCAAAATAGGGTAAGCTACCTCCACAAAGAGATCAGTCACAAGTGGAGTCCCCCAGCATTCAGTGCTGGCACTGCTGCTGTTTGGAATCTACTTCTCTGAAGTAAAAGCCAGTACCAAAGGGGCCTGGCTGACTATGTTTTAGATGACTGCAAGCTGGAGAAGTGATTGAATCCCCAGATGACTTGGCCATCCAGCAGAAAGGTTTTTATCCAAGCAAATAACTGGTGCCAGAAGTCTGTCTTGATGAACTACCACATTGACAAAAGGCCCTTTAGAGTTGACCCAGTTGTTTGAAATTTGGAAATTTATATGGGCAATAAGTTAACTTTCAGCCAACATGTGTCCACTATATTGTGCAGCTTATAAACAAGGGGATTGCTTCTAGATGTAGAGATGTCATTGTCCCCATTACTCAGCCCTCAATAGGTCAATCATTGAATATAATACCCCTGTTGGCATGTACTTGTCCAGACACATGCAGCAAGTGGAATGTCCTCAGTGATACCTTACTAAAATGATACAAGGCCTTAAAAATATGGCCTACATGGACCAACTCAGAGCCATATGGCTATACTCTGTATCCTATAGACTACTAAGAGATGACTTGTTTCTACCATAGAAGGCATCCTCCAACCCAGTAGTGATGGATCTACTGCACATCAGCAAGTCAAATGGCATCAGAAATACTGACATAATCAAGTTCAGGATATGTCCCTGTTATGTCCTTCCCTGAATCTAGTACTACTCTTCTTACCTTTCTTCTCCCCTATCCTCCTCCACCTCCTTTTTTTCTCTAGCCTATTTGATATACCATCTCTGGACTTCTGCTGTTCTGTCTATGAACCTAACATCACTCATCAATTCATAGCCTCCACTGAGCAGTCTTATAACCTCCTCCTCCTGTTCAGTACCTTTCTAACGGGCTGATCAGCACACTGCATGCTATCCCTCAATATTGTTGCACTCATAGAACTATCTGCTATCCCTCTAGCATATTTCACTTTTATAACTATCTGCCTCAAGCATTAACTGTGATTAACTCTCTCCTCCCTTCATTATTGTAAATGCTTCTGCTGACAATTACATTGTATTGCACATTTACTGTATTCTTGATCTGTTATTGTTTGTACTTTTGAGCTTTGTATTTCTCATTGTATTGCACATTAACTGTAATTTTGTTCTGTCATAACTTGTACTTTGGAGCTATTCTCCCTGGGCCTCTTCTGAAAAAGGGCTTTGACCCAGTCAGACTATCCCGGTCAACAAATGTCAAATAAATAAATAAATAAATATCAATAGAATGGTTTGGAGGGACAGGTATATCTCATAATGTCTATCACTGCTCTGGAACAGTCTCCTTTTCTACATAAAATAAAGCTCATCACAGTCTATAGCACAGTTTGGATCTGTGAATGGGTAATAGACAATTTATACCATGACTGCCCCTTTGCTACTAATGTACAGAGGCAGTTCCTAAATGCTTTATCCCACACGTGGGTCCCCGCAAATTATCTATGCTATGATTACAGTTATTCTCATTAGGGATAATATATAATTATCGACCATGGGATGGGTAAGGCCAGTCTATAACCAAATGGGATAGGTTAATTTGAGTACAAAAAAGGGGAACTGGCTACGTTTAAAATGGCCCTACAGGGCAGCTTTCCTAGTACTTACCCATGAACTTATAAGTAATACTTGATTACCATACAAATAGCACAAACTTCCAAATGCAGGAAGAAAATAATTACATTCTGTACACCTGAACATGGAACTCAACTGATAACCACCCCATCTACTCCTACCCAAGGCTGATGCTTTATTTTTGTACCTAGTTTGAACACTCTGTAGACAAGTTTAATTTTGTGTTTTATTAAGAAACATCAGATTATTGCTTCTAGTAGTTTAATTTTGTTTTTGAGCTATCCAGAGATTTCTTACCACCTTAATATTCGAAATAAAACATCCAGTTTGTCAACAGAGTACTACAGAAACACCCTACTTTATCTTTGTGTAATCCGTAATATTTGTTTCATCCAGTTCAAGCCCTAAGTCCATGCCTACATAAGTTTTACCTTAAAATAATGCAGTGTAGACAAATGGAATTACATTCTTCAGGACTGTAAAATAAAATAGACTTGTGGATCAAAAGGTCAAGACTATAATGCTTACAAGCAGTGATTTATAAAAGTTACACTTGCCCCTAAGTATGTGCTGTGTGCAGTGAAATCATGTATATGCCATGTGACAGACGGGCATACCATCCAACACTGGCTTCTGCCCTATGCCCAGTACTTTCTGGGATATATTCCAGCTCCCCATGACCCTGAAATGGATAAAGTAGATACTGCAAACTGAAGGATGGGCAGTACTGTTGCAGTTTGTTCCAAAGCCTCAGAATAATACATTTAACTGACAAACTGGCTTGTAATTCCATTTTGATATAATGCAGAAGTGTAATATTAAAAGGTCATATGTTTATACTACCTGCTTCATTTTGAAACTGTAATACCTAACAACCTTGACAGATACACAGATGCCAGAGGACATACACTCTGATTTTCATACATACAAAGGCACAAGATGAAGCTTTGTTAGACTAGAATGATTTATTGTGCACTTTAAAGAAGTGTGATGTTCCTCAGATCATCAGATAGTTGACTCATCTGACTTTTGGTGCCACACTTATTCAAATGGCTCCTCAGATTCATCATATACCAACAGAATGAAGAGAATTTTATTTATGTATCTAATCATTTATCATATGTTAGCCAGCCAAGTTAGCTAGTCTGTAATCACTTTTCAGCCACAATCCAGGCTACTAGGTCAGGTATAACTATGTGTGTGTATGTGTGTCGCAGATGTATATATATATATATATATATATATATATATATATATATATATATATATATATACATACACACACATACATATACATATACATATACATTTACATATAGCTATTTTTATGTGGTTCAATAGACTGTAGGTCATTCTTTTGAAGCCAGTTCTTTGCAAAATGAAATCTGAAGCAGAATTCCAATCGGATGTGCACTCTGGTTAATTGCATTAATGTTAAGAGAATGCCTGGACAAGTGTGTGTAGTCATGGAAGAAATCTGTGGTTGTGCCCTTAAATGGGAGATTCTAGTCTGCTAAAATACAACTTTATTTCATTACACTGTATTGTAGTTCTCTTTCTCTTTCACATTTTTGTACTTTATATGACATTTCATTGTGCAAAGTGCTTTTCTGTCATGGTACATCCTGGGATTGGTTCTGAAACTGCTCACCTTTGATCAGTGCCCATGCCAGTAAAGAAACATAATAAAACAAAATAAAGTGATAAAAATGTCTCTTCCACAGCTTCATGGGTTTTCCAAGTTGGATATTATATTGTTTACTACTTGGAACATAAGGAAGGCATTCTGTTGTGAGGAGAAAACATTTAGAAGAAGGTGTGCACTTTGACGGGCAGGAGAGCTCTGCTACTGCTGACTGGTTGACATCTAGGAAGCAGTTGCAGGTAAATGAGGGCAGTCATGGTAGTGGGCACAGTAGCTGGAAGTGGGGACTGGGCTGTACACTGGTACTGTTTGTAGTTTGTCTAGCACAATTCTGTGCTATAAAGGGAAAGGTAAGCTAGTCATTGATGGGTATTTGTACTGTCAGGAAGTGATTTCTAATGAGGAACTCTGTGGATACTACATGCAGAGCTGACTAATACATTTAATGTCTGAGTTGTTACTAACAGTCAGGACAGAGAAACTTCCACAGACTAAAACAGACTACCATGTCCAGACTCCACATGTGCAGAGGTAAAACACAGTTAATAGAAAGTCAAGCAGGAGGTCAGGAACACCATAAAGCTTCCAATCAAATTAATCAAGTACCCACTAGCCACAGCAGCAAAGGCAATCCAAGCCATCTGGTCTGTGGAAGTGCTCCAGAGGCAAATGACAAAGGTTGGGATACAGAATAATATACCTCATGTTAAGGAAATCACACTCCATGACAAATGTGACCTCTGAGCAGCTCATTTAGGGTGTATTTATAGTTAAGACTGTGCAGCAGGGGGCTGGTTTAGTAATTGTATTAACTGAAAAGGACAGCCTTCAGGATTTCACCTCATTCCCATTGCAGATAATTGTTAGCACATTCTCTACAAGGGCATCTGTGTGCCAGCAGCTATATTCTGTCCATGCTCTACAGAACACTGATAACAACTCCGGTATGTGTGCACTCATTTTTTCGCTCATGTCACCAAAGAGCAAGGCACCCTATCAGACACTGTTCAGTACTCTCTTAGCACTTGCTAAAGATACTAACATTGGTCTGAAATTACAGTGCAGAAGTTCAGATTTTGCTGCTGTTACTGACCTGATGCAGGCCTTCCCAAACAACACTGGCAATGGATGCTGGTTCTATCCAATCATAGCCATATGTAAGCTGTTGCAAAAACTTGACCTTCTCAGATGTTATAACCAGGACCCAGAAATACAGATAATTGTTAATAATAAGGCAGCTCTGATCTTCCTACCTACAGAGGACATCACAATGGCCTACAGGCAGCTAAGGGATGCCATGCCTACAAACCTTACTATGTTGTGTGACTGGTTTGAGACATGGCTAGGTTCTTGAAAAGAGAAATTAGTGATGACTGAAAATGAGGTGCACACCACCCACCTATCTATGTGTATGTTGATCTGTCATGCACCTGCACATGAAGGAGCTGTCTCACACCAGTAGCACCACTGAAAGATGGCACAGATAAATGCCAACACTGATTACAATAAGCAAATCTTTCCCAGAGATCTGCTGCATCCAATTCACATGGAACAGTATTGTGTGTATGTTTGGCATGAAAGCATTAAGAAGGAGCTTTCAAGGGTTCAGGAAGATGTGAGTGAGTTCAACAGAAGCAACATCTACAGACTATCCTAGAGAAGAGACACAAACTTATAGTACAGAAGAATTCATGACAGTTATTGTGCACAATTTTTCACTTTAAACGTTGGTCCACAAAAAGCACTGCACACATAACCACCTAAGACTCAGAGTGAAATTGTCTGCATGAAAGTAGTACAGTACCATACAACAGTCTATGCTAAAGTACTACAATAAATGCAACCCCCCCCCAAAAAAAAAATGCCTTGAGTACTTTCCAAAATGGCTGCACACTGATCAACAGCTTGACTTCAGCTCTCCCAGAGTGAAAACAGCAACTGACAAATTTCAGCCACATACAACTCAATTCAGTTAATGGCTAGTAAGTACACTGCCCAGATACATGCAAAGAAGAAACTAAGAGAGCTTAAAAGAAAAGTAACTAGAAAAGGTAAAGAAAAAGCACTGACTAGAAAGAATCTTGTAACTGTTCAGCAAAAAGGAGTTAAAACTCCAGCTTTGGTGCAAGACATGTCTTCCATTAATCTAGAGGAAAATATATCAAACGTGCTCATTGTTGACTGAAATAAATGAAATATAGAATGGGTACAATAACTCAAATAGCAAAAGACTGGAAAAAATGGAAGAAGCTTTAAACAGATTCAGACGAGCTGTTAAAACTGCAAAAATCAGAGGGTGAAATGAAGAAAAGGTTGACAAAGTATAAGACTGCTTACAAAGAGATGTTTCAGACAATGGAAGAATAGAGAACAGAGCATGTAGGGAGAATCTGAAATTTTCTGCTGTGCCAAAGAAACTAGAAGTAAAGACTGCATTAATTTTATGATGGCATAAATAAGCAACTGGATTGGTATTCCACAGCATGAACTGTTAATTGAAAGGACACACCTGTGCATGCTCCAAATATGCCCACAAGAAAGCAGCCAAGACCTTAATTAGTAAAGATGCAAACCTACCAGCAGAAAGAATTGATCCTGGCAAATCTGTGACAAAAGGGCAGATTATTAAAAGTTGGAGACAGTAGTGTTTGCGGAAAATGATTATTCACTGTACACAATGCAGAAGACAAACAGATTTATTCCAGTAATCAGAGAATGTCAAGAGGCAGGTGTAAGATTCAAGTTGCTGTATCCAGCTGTCTTCAGAATATTTTTTTCCTGGAGGATCAAAGTCATTCTTTGTTGCAGAACAGGTTAAGGAAGGAATGCAAAATCTGTCCAACAAAAAAATGAGCCATCAAGTAGAAGGGGACTCTGCTTCTCATTCTTGTGATAATAAAGCACACCAAGAGACTTTGCCAGTGAAATCTTTTCCACTGTTTCAAAGGAAAATTCTTGAGAGACAGAAAAAAGCAGAGGTGTTATCCGGAAGAATTGGGAGCAATGTGGAATTGAAACAAAATCTGGATTTGGGAGATGGAGATGAACATGAACATTCATGAAATCCATCTGTATAAGGGTTAAGTGGAAATGGTAAACTTCTGTTGATATTGTTAAACTTATCTGGAACTAAAAGGCACTTGCCTTAGTTAATGTCATTAATGTTTGGAAGGACTCTCGGGGGAGGGGTAACTGTAAGTAAAAACATTTTTTTTCTTAACAGTATTTGTATAAAACAATTCACAATATAAATTACATATTTTATATAGTAAAGTATTTTTTGTGGTTCTTGAATGTGATAATGTTATTAAAGTACACAGATGCCCTTTTTTCCTTCCTCATCTCTTCCTTCTGTTTTGTTATTAGGAAATGTAGGCATTACAGAAAAGAGGAGAAAAGCTAGACAAAAGCATGTATAGTTTAATAGGCTGTAATCTTGATTTGTTGAATTGAGCGTGAAGTACACAGATCATAATATATGCAGAGCTAATATGTTTTCTCTTACTTCTGCATAAGTGAATGTCTGGATTAAGACCCTTGGTTTAGTCTAATAAATTTTAAGTGGAAACAAGTAAATATGAGAACACATAACATAAAGAAAAGTTTTTCCATTAGCAATAAATGTTTCAGCTTGTCTTTCAGGCTGCAACAGAAGACTTCATTTATCTGTTTTCTCTTACTTTTCCATTGAGGCAAGCTGATAATATGGCAACAAAAGACAGAACACTGGTCTCTTCATGGCTAATGGTTAATGATTTCTGAAAGTATGCAAATAGTTTTCACATCTAGGGGGATTAAAGATAAAAAAGAATAGATGCCAAGTGGTGTAAGTAGAAGCACAGACAATAACATGTATCTTAGCATGCATAACCTCAGTTTCACATTAACTAGGGCCTGTGTTAGCAGCTGCCTATTTGACACAAATGTTCCTATTAAGAGGCTTAATCTTCATTATTTGAAGATATACATAGCTATGTGTGTTTGTATTAAGTTAATAGATTATAGGGTGCTCTACTGGCATGTTTGGTTTCTTGTTTGAGGGTTTTTATTAAAGCAAAAAGTCTTGTAAAATGTGACATAGATTCCAATGGTGATGATAGGGGAAAAACTATACAAAGGATTACTCTGTCAAACATTAATGAGCGCATACATGACAAAATCTGGAATTAGACATTTAAAAAAAGCTGCCATATATATATTAGGTGGGAATAATGACTTCTCACCATAATGGCAACTCTTTCCATATTATCTTGGAATGTTAATGGTCTCACAGGTATAGACAAATAACCAAAAAGGTATCGAGGTCCAAGCCCTAAGTGCTCAAAATCACATTGGTATCCACATCAAATGGAACTGCCAAGGAGGGTGGAAGAAAGCCACAAACTCAATGTGATTAAAAAGTTTAAGATGCACACAACATTAAGCGCTTTCATCCCTAATGACTAGCAGAACTAATTAGCAAACTGACTGATCAGTCAATACAAACACATTTGTTTTTAT
>NC_056745.1:1132914700-1132917200 GCF_019279795.1 Protopterus annectens
AGGAATTTATAAGCCTAGCCAGAATGTGTTGGCTTTCGCCACCCCCTTAGATTAGTTCCCTGTGCCTCTGTCCAGCAGAGCCACTGAAGTGATCCCTGAGGTAAATTTTCTGTTTCCCATCCACTCGTCAAGGTTTCTCTTGAAGAGTGTTAGTGAGGAGCTCTGCCTAATGTAGATTGGAATCTTGTTCCAGAGCATGGGAAGTCTCTGGGACAGGAATCTATCCCACCAGCACATCCTATTTATTGTTGTGGTGAGGTTTACATCCCTAGAGCATGTGACCTGAGGGGATATGGTTTTCTTTAGGTGGGGCAAGTCCATCAATTCTGGATTGGACATGGCCTTGTATGTCAGGCGGAGATCACCTCTGAGTAGGCGGTATGCAACTGAGTACAGCTGGAGTTTCTTCAGTTGAGTTGCATAGGGCATCTGTTTGAGGCCAGTGATCCTCTTGGTGAGGTACTTCTGTGGTCTTTCCAGTTGTTGCAGGTGTCTTGTAAGGTACATCGCAAATGGAGCATTGTACTCTATGATGGGTCTGATCAGCGATGCGTAGAGGGGCACAATGACCTCTTTTGATCTGGATACAAACCCTTTTGTGGTTAGGTGGGCCACATAGAAGGATTTTCTAACCACTTTGGCAATTTTATTATCAAAGGAGAGATTACTATCTACTTGGGTCCCCAGTTCTCTTTTTACATCTTCCATATTTAGGGGGCTACCACCTATGTGATAGTTTGTGGGTACTTTGTTTTTTCCAAAGGGGATGTCTATGCACTTTTTGGCATTTAGCTTGAGGCCATGGTTTTGACGCCAGGCATCTGTCTCAGTGAGACCCTTTTGGAGGATGTCTGTTTCATCCGGAGAGTCAATTATAGCCCCTATTTTGCAGTCATCTGTGAACTTGGTGCTTGCCTGGAAGTATATGCTGAACAGGAGGGGTCCTAGGAGTGAGCCCTGGGGAACTCCACTTGTAACCGGTTTAGAGTCAGACCTAGCTCCCACAACCCTTACCATGTGGGTTCTGTCCGTGAGTCAGCTGGCAACCCATCTCGTGATGTAGAGGTTTATGTTCAGGCTGGTGAGCTTGTCTATAATACCAGAATGGGGAATGGTGTCGAAGGCCTTTGCAAGGTCTAGGTAGGCTGTGTGTACCACCTTTCCCTCGTCTATAGCCTTGGTAACTGTCTCAAAGAAGTCCACCAGGTTTAGGAGGCATGATCTGCCCTTAACAAAGCCGAACTGGGTAGCATCCAGTGTTTGGAGGTTCTGAATGTCTCTGTTAATGAGATCCATGATGATGCACTCCAAAACCTTGCAGACCAAGCTAGTCAGGCTTATAGGGCAATAGTTCCTGGGGTCTGTTGTGGCTCCACCTTTGTGGAGCGGAATAACTGTTGCTGTGCGCCACTCTATGGGCATGTAGCCTGTGGAGAGGCTGAGTCTGAACAGTGTGTTTAGGTGAGGGGTTAGTTCATCTTTGAGCTCATGGAGGACACAGCCTGGGACACCGCCCGGTCCCATTGATGCTGTGTTTTTGTCTTTGGAGAGGGCTGTTTTAACCTGATTATCTGTAATTTCAGGGGCACTACATTCTTCTGGTATAGTTATGGGCCCTTTTGGGGGTGAGAGGGGGGTAAAGTTTGCACTGAACCTGTCTGCCAGGATGTTGGCAATATCGGTTGGTTTCAGTGTATGTTGTGCCATTCTGCACTAACTCCAAGCAGATCTGAGAATTGCCACTTAGATTCTTGACATAGCTAAAGAATGCCTTGTGGTTATCTTTGGAGTCCTTGGCAATTTTTCTTTCAAAGCTAGCCTTGGATGATTTTATGAGGGATCGTAGTTTCTTGCTGATACTGATCAGGGATGTCTTCCCTTCTTGGGATTTTACTCTTTTCTGTACTAGTTTCCTCCTTCTATTGTATAGCTTGTTTATGGCAGGGGTCCACCAGACTGGTTTCCTTTTCTTGGAGAAGTGAGTCTTGGTTTTGCTTGGGATAGCACGATCCATACATTCTTGTAGGTGCCCATAGATTGCATTAGTAAAGGATTTTGCAGCTTTGGCAGCATTATCCTTTAGCATGGGGGATTTGAAACTTTCCACCTCGGTCTTAAGTAACATGAAGTTTGCTTTTGAAAAGTTTTTCATGGTGGTTTCTTTGACCAGGGATGGAGGTAGAATGTGGATATCCAGAGTGATTAGTTTATGGTCAGATATAACCAGCAAGGGGTTGACTTCCAGTGTGGAACACCGGTCACCCATGTTGGTGATGACCAGGTCCAATATGTTTTCACATCTGGTAGGGGTGTTGACCAGTTGATCCAGGGCATTTGAGTTTATAAATTCTAGGAAATGTTGGGCAAGGCAGTTAGTATTTGAGTAGTTCTCTCAGTTAATGTCTGGGTAATTGAAATCACCCAATATCAGGGTGTTTGCTAGGACCTTTATGTTTCCCAGTGTTTCCAGAAATGTGGAATGGGGGTCTTGGCACATGGT
>NC_056745.1:1132922200-1132967200 GCF_019279795.1 Protopterus annectens
AATGTGTGCAAGGGGCCTATGATTCGAAAACAGCCCAAAGGTAAACTTAATCCGCCACTGGCCAGATGCATCTTCTTTGCATCTGGGTTTCAATGCTGTTTCAGTGAATGTGAGTTTCATAAGGCAGAAAAGTTTTAATGCCAAGTCTGTTTTCGTTGTGAGACTGTATTACTTTGTTTAGCAAGTGTCCGTTAGTATTTATGCTGTAAAATTTGAAATAAAAGTTTTAAATTAAATCCAAATATCTGTAATCATTGTAGAAGTAAAGCAGAAAACAGTATGCACACAGAGTTTTGAACAGTGTTCATGACAACTGGGAAGAAATGGAGAAATAGCCAAGTAATGGGATACTGGAATGGCTGCGTGGGAAGGGACCCGGGTACCAAAATTACACACATTTTGTTTTTACGTACGTGGCCAGAATTTTTGACATGAAAAGTTGGCAACCTTACACTAGAGTGAGTCCCGAGACCGAATGGCTGAATGAGCGGACTGATATATATTAAGTCCTTGATACCATTTCTCAGAATATTCCCTTTTCTCTGAGGTATGGCAATCTTGCAAAAAAAGGAGAAGAGTGATTTTTGAAATTCTTCTCCCATATTGTCTTTTTTTTTTTTTTGGCATTTCATCACTCAGCATTCCAAGTGTCGATTTTTCAATAGGGAGTCTAAAATATTCTACAATAATTATAGGAATCAATCAGAAGAGTTCAGAGAGGATTGGGAAGATAGATCGGATATGCAATTCACAAGAAAACAACAGGAGGAACTGTATATGACTCCCACATATGCAACAAAATCTTGAAGATTTAGGATTGTTGCTTAGAAATGTTTGCATAGACACTTTTATACCCCAAGCAGACTCCAAATAATTTTTCATGAGGTAGTTGGAAAATGTTGGAGGTATGATAGGGAAGAAAGTGGTAACTGGGAACATATGTATTGGGAGTGTAATGAGTTGGCAGATGAATTCCATTCAGAGTACTCTGTCAGGAATACTGGGTGAGCAAATGAGTGAAACTAAGGAAATTATTTTTTGAGCTGGGATACAGGATCTGAATTGTCTAGACACAGTAAGGCCTTGTTAAGTTTAATTCCGGCAGCTGCCAAAAAAGCAATTACTGGAAAACGGAAATCAAAATCTAAACCAACTATACTTGAAGTAGTGAATATTGTAACAGAGATAAAAGAACAGGAAGTGGGATCCTTGGAAAAAGGTAGGAGTCAATTACATAGAAAAACATGGCAACCACTACATGCAGAAAACTGTTTTGGAGAAGGAATGAAGCTTAAGAAGTGTAAGAGTTTAAGAGAAGGCAGAAATTGAATAATTTATGTAATGTTGCTTAGATTATACATCACATATATATCGTTATATATATCTTGTGTAATGTTTGTAAATGTGAACTTGTTAATCTGATTTGATTACTTTTCTACAAATGTAAGTTTGCTTATGTCATAAGTGATAATACAGTAAAGGTGTTAAAAAAGCACGATGATTACTGACTAAAATACAATGAACTATTATTGGATATATCTGCTGAGTATGTGCAGCATATGCATAGGTAGCACTGCATCTGAACCACCAGAAAGTAAAACTACACTCAAACACATAGGACCTGAGCAGCACTGCAGGGTGAATATATTCCTGAGCCAGAACATGAGCAGTTCTCATCACAAATACATTGGGTGTGCATATATATATATAAATATATATATATATATATATATATATATATATATATATATATATATATATATGGATCTATTTCAAAATAGTGAATTGCCATAAAGTCCAGTTGCAAAACATCGAAATGGAAATGATGAGGGCTTACATCCACTAACGTCCAGAGCATCATAACTTTTTGACACAAATGGAGTCAGTTGGCCAATGTAGTGAACTTTGCCCTCTTTTCCACTGTAATACAATCTTAAAGTTGGTATATTTAGTTGGGGGTGTGGGGGGGTACAAAGACCCCCACTTGGGTGGGTTTTATTTGCTTTGGTTTGTTTTTTTTTAAATTTTGTTGGTTGACTGTTTACATACCAGGGGAAAATTTATGACAATCAGGACATTCATGAATACAAACTTTATTTCTTTCCATCTCGTCGTTTTACAACTCAACTTTATTGTAATTCATTATATTGACACAGATTCATATATATAATATATAATATATATTTATATATTGTATATGTGTGTGTGAATATGTATATATATATATATATTTATGTCTGTATATGTGTATGTGTGCGCATGTGTTTTATATATATGTATATATATATATATATATATATATATATATATATATATATATATATGTATATATATATATAGGCTCATATGTAAGTACTAGGGTAGCTGCCCTTGTGGGCCATTTTAGGCATGAGCAGTTTCCCTTTTCATGCTCAGAATAACCTATCCCTTTTGGTTACAGATCAACCTTTCCCATCCCATGGTCGATAAATTTATATTAACCCTAATGAGAATAACTGGGATCATAGCATAGATAATTTGAGGGACCCCACCCCCATGCATGGGAGAAGGCATTTAGGAGCCTCATCTGTCCATTAGTAGTTCAGAGGGCAGTTATGAGGTACATTTTCTGTTTTGCTCTGCCATAGATCTAACTGCATGAATTTTGTTTAAATTATCTGAATACTAGTATGGGTTTTAAATGTATTGGTCACACAGTTGCTATGTGCTTTAAAGTAAAACAAAGTAAGAAATCAAAGTGTGTTTTTTTAATCACGTGAATTAACCGGGAATATTTAAGTGGATTTTAAAAGTTTTGAATTTATCTGATGAAGTCTGACTATCAGACAAAAGTTCTTATCTTGTGTATTTAATTCAATAAACAGCACTGGTTTTGTTGTTGTATTGTGTAGTTGGTTAAACAGTTATCACTTATTATCACTCATCCAACATGATATGGATATGGTAGTTCTGCATGTGTTACCATGCATCCAGCATGATACTGACATGGTAGGTCTGCATGTGTTACCACTCATCCAACATGATACTGACATGGTAGTTCTGCATGTGTTACCATGCATCCAGCATGATACTGACATGGTAGGTCTGCATCTGTAATGATTTGTTACTTTCTAGTTGATGCTAACAGTTTTACAGCCTTAAATTACAATATATAGGCAGGTCACAAGACAGGTGTTAAGTAATCATTCTTTGAGCCAAATTAGCCTTCAATTCTACATGAATTCTCTACATCAAAGTAAAAAAAACAGGTTTCAGGCACATAATATTACCTGTTTTATATACTGTGAAAGAAAATGAGTCACACTAGAGACAACATTTTGAATCATAATGGGAGATGAACTCATTTAGGAACTGCAAGACATTGCATAGGCATTAAATACCATGTAACTGCTGAACATCATAAATTGTTTATATATCTTTTTATATACCTACCTGTCTTTTTGTTTATCTATTTCTGTGTCTATCTACCTGTCTATCTATCTATCTATATATCTATATACTTAATCATCTACTTATCTATAATCCAACTATGCATGTGCCTATCTATACATCTCTACCATGTCTCTCTCTCTCATTCTCTCTCCTTCTCTCTCACTCTTCATACCTATCTGCCTGTTTACATAGCTGTCTGTATGTGCGCTTGTGCACGCATGTGCACACGCGCTTGTGTGTGTGTGTGTGTGTGTGTGTGTGTGTGTGTGTGTGTGTGTGTGTGTGTGTGTGTGTATGCATGTGTGGGGCGATGTAATACATATGTGTTTTTAAATATATATATATATATATATATATATATATATATATATATATGTGTGTGTGTGTGTGTGTGTACATACACACACACACACACATATATATATATATATATATATATATATATATATATATAAAAAATCATAAAATATCTAAAAATGTAATCTAAAACACATTTAATCTGAAACACATTTAATCAAATCACATTTCATCTAAAATTTCATAGACAGCAAATACTTCTACAAAAATTTTTTTGACCGTGCAAACCCCCTGTACCCCTCTTATTTACATATACTAAAGCACTGTGGCACAAATACTAAGAAAAGAAAAAACGCAACACATAGTACAAGTGGTCCATTAGACTAATTTGTCTTTCAATTCCTACTATCCTAACAACATAAACCATATCTCCTATAATTCCCTATAAGCTAGTCTACTTTTAAATGAAATGTGATTAGCTTAAATGAGTTTTAGATTACATTTTTAGATATTTTGTGATTAGACAAAATGATTCTTGTTGCAAGCATATCATACCCATATATATTTATAGCTATTTATATATTTTTTTTCATTCTCCAGTTACATACTATATTCATTTCAATTAATTCAGGGTTATGAGAAGCTGAAACCTATCCTGCCACTCAGTGGGTACAAAAACAAAAAGTAATCCTGGACAGGATGTCAGTTTATCACCAGATGCACATGTAGATCACACACACACACACACACACACACACACACACACACGCACACACACGCGCACACACGCACACACACACGCACACACACACACACACACACACACACACACACACACACACACACACACACACACACACAGACTACCATGGTATATACCTGCTAGCAGTTTGGAGGATAGCCAATTTATCTACAGCATGTCTTTGGGATATGGGAGGAAACTGGAGTGCACATGGCCACAAGGAAAAGTGTATAGTTTGCTCAGAAGATACCCAGCCGAGAAAGAGAACCAAACATTTTAAAGCAGCAACAAAGTTAATCACTGTTGTATTGTGTTTCCCACATATGAATACATTAAACATGATTTGAAACTTTGAAATAAGCTCTGTGATAATGAGGTACCCCTAACAAAGCCACAGTAGCAAAAGTAAAAACATAAATAAATAAATAATCATGTGAGGCCACCCTTCTCCAAATAGAGTTAAATATGTAGGACAGAAAGAAGGAAATATTACTAAACCCACAGAGCAAGTGGATCACAGCAAAAGACAGGACTGAATCCCAGCAGTGGGGCCTCTTGGTAAGGACTCTTACCTTTGAATTGTCGTATATGTGTGTAGTTTGTTTTTCTATTTGCCATAATTGAGTGTTGCAGATCTATGTCTAAAAACTTTCTGAGTTTTTGTAATGCACTTTGCTTGTTTATTCAACTAGGGATTAATGAAACAGTGATCTTAGAGTGATGATAAACCTCTCCCTCTATCCTAAATCTGCTATAACAATGGAACTCCAAGTTGGAGCCCAAATGGCTCTCCTTTCTGTTGTACACAGTTTTACATTGCCCTCTGACTTGTCAGTTTCTTTTGTAAATGTCATTTTTTTGCATCAAAGTTTAAGCCATGGATGATCATGCAGAAAGCATTTCTCTCATATGGCTTTAAGCTTATTTTTGTATCTCAACTAAGCTATAACACTTATAGTTTACCATGTTATTTGCAACAAGTCTATCATTCAACTCCTCTAATGTAAATACATATATTATATTATCACTTAAAATAGCGACAGAACTGAGGCCATCTATCTATTGGAATATATGTTTAAGGTTGATGCATAATGATATTTATATTCAGGATTCGTTTAATATTTATGCATTATCTTACTATCAGGATATAACTCTTAGACTACAGGAAGTGTTTGACCTTTCTTTAGCAATTATTGCCTTGCATTTGCAATTAAATTTTATGCACTTATAGAAAAAAAGAAATTGCTAGCATGTAAACACAATAAATAATGTATAAACCCCAGATAAACACTCTTTTATTGCTTCAAAAAATTCCTATGAGAAGCTGATAAGAGGATTTCACTAAGTTGTCACAGCAACCATGAGAAACAAGACCAGCCTAAGTAATCAATATCTGTATATTGCCTTGTACAGAGTGTAGATTTCAACCCATTATGTTATATCAAAAATTAAATATTTGAAGTATCCTTAGTTATAACCTTTCTCTACATCTGCGTCCACGTCTAGCCATAACTATCACAGTCTGCTAACTATGACCAATAGCTAATGCATTGCATATGCTCACTATATACCATGATGTCAGACAGGTGACATTTCCAGAGTGATGTATGCCAACTGTAGGCAATTATTTTCAAAGCAAATAGCATGTGTTACAAAACCCTAAAAGAAATGAACTGCAGTCACTACTGCACTGAGTTTTGTTGTTCTTATCTATGTGACTCATTTTCTCTGAACACAGAGTAGCACACTGCTCTGAAATCCCAATCCCTGAATTTCAGCTGAAATACAGTGATGTGGCTCAGTGATATGATGTACCCTCTGCAGACTCAGTCCACAAAACCTAATTTTGTGTTATATCTCTATGTTACATACCTGTCACAATATGTAGGTTTTATTGGCAAACAGAATGCTCTCATCATGTGAAATGACTGTTTTTAACCATGGCACAAATCAGAATAATAGGAAATGACAATAGTATGGGACAAGTATGGACATATACAACTCAGGATAAACTGGACAAGTGCAAGACTAGCTAAAACAGAAAAAAATGTGCAAGAAGCATATTCTTGAATTCTTTTTGTTTAGCACTTATGGGGGAGTTGTATCCAAAAGTATAAACAAATTGCTAAGTACCAGGCAATTAAAAAAATCTAAGGTATGTTCATTGCTTATGTATTTATGAAACCCTAGCTGTAACTAGTTTTGTTCATAAAATGCAAAGTTGTTTTTATTGGTGTTATTTGTTATATATACATGATCCATGAAAATCAAAGTAATTGAGAACCAGTATTATGTCAGAATTCCTTGTAGCTTATCCTGATACTTACTGCCATTTGGATTTGAATGGGAACAGATATTACATGTCAAAATCAACCATCCAGACTCTGTGACCTAGAATGATGAAGCCATTAGCCTAGAGCGATGAAGCCCTGACTATGACCCAGGTTTGATTACTGACCCCCCAGCACTGGAGGGGATGATGGTAGAGTGAAAGAGAATTAGCAAGGCCTTTATCAGGGGAGAGGATAATGCGGCCTGCTGGGTACATGCTTAAAGTCTTGAACTCTGATGGAGACCATAACTATTGGCAGAGGCATTGACTGGTAATGTGTAGTGTGCAGACAACAGAAAAGTACAATGCCATTTTGGCAGGGATGGCACCTTTATAGCATCGATTGTACACCCACTCACAAAGATGTTATGACACATAGTGGGGAGTTAATTCTAAGCAAGAAAGTGTAGCCAAATGCAGCATGATGACCGTGTCTAGCCATGTCACTCCTTAGTTACAATGTGGTTTCATAACCTGGTAGCGATTAACCTTTCAGCAGTTAGACATAATGAACCAGAAATAATACTGCAAACATACCTATGCATACACATGCATACTTCTGTGCTTGCAGACAGGCACACATATATATACTCAAATGTATATTTACATCCACATGCACACATGCGTATACCATAAATGCATAACTGTGCACATGCAAAGCACTGATACAATACAGAAGCACTGTCTGGTTAAGTGATTTGTTCATAGTCACATAGTAGGTGAACACAGTAGGCAAATAGAGACCCAGGGAACCACACAGAGCAGCTCATTAATAGTGCCTAGCCTTAATCCTCTGCACTAACTGCTAGACATTCATGCCTGCTTGCTTGCATATTCATACACACACACACACACACACACACACACACACACACACACACACACACACACACACGCATACACATACACACACACACACACACACACACACACACACACACATACACACACACACACACACACACACACACACACACACACACACACACACACACACACACACACACACACACACACGCATACACATATACGTATATATAAATGTTAACTTATATAGATAGTTACATCAGGGCTAGCCACTCAACTGTGTAAAATATGGCTCTATATGATTCATTCATGTTGACTAATGTCACCAAATTGGCATGGGTATTTCCCAGTGATAAGTAGGTTGAGGACCCAGCCTACTCTGAACTATGCCAGGGACTCATTCTAATGGTGGGAGGGATATATGTGCCCCTATTGACCAGTGTGCACCTGCCATAAAGCCCAGCAGCCCTGGATCAATAAGCTACTGGCTGGTCGGTGTCCAGTTGCCCAGCTTGGGTTACCTGTGATAGCTCTTTTGAGTGAAAATTACACTTAAAAAACAGTCATCCTGCCAAACATGAACTAAGATTGCTACACTCAATGTAGGTTCACTGACATGATGGAGCTTGGATGTGGATGGCAAGATGATATGGAGGAAGCTGGACATCCTATGTATCCAAGAGACAAGATGAAAGGGCAGTGCAGCAAGGGCACTTGGCTTGGGATTCATAGTCTACTACTCAGGAGGAGGACAAGCTAGAAATGGTGTGGGAATACTAGCGAAGGAGAGGCTTCAGAAGACAGTGAGGGATGCCAACTGAATTTGTGACAGACTTAAGGCAATCGGACTCTACCCTGGTGATAGGGCAATATTCATAATCTCGGCCTATGTCCCACAGCAGAGTTGTGATAGTGAAGAAAAGAATACATTCAACAGCAGTTGCAGGACCCACTAGATAAAGAAGGACAACATGAATTGGTGTTGATAATGGGTGACTTGAATGTACATATCAGGAGAGACAGAACATGATATGAGGACTGCCTGAGTCCACATGGGTGGAGCACAGGAATAAAGAATGAGAGGCCATTCTAGACTTCTGTCTGACAAATGGCTTGATTGCAGCCAACACATGGTTCAGAAAGAGAAACTGTCACAAGATCACATACAAGAGTGCTGAACATGCAACTCAGGCATACTTCCTCCTAGTAAGGAAAGTACATTGGGGTAGAATCAACTATTGCAAAGTCATTCCCAGTGAAACAGTCAGCCTACAGCATAAACCACTGGTTGACACAGTCCACTGCAGGCAGTGGTTACAGAGGGCTCTAAGATCAATAGAGACCTGGCTGAAGGCCTGAAAGCTGACTGGAGAGAAAGCACAACAGTTCAAGGAATTACTCAAGATTTTAGCACCCCAAGAAGAAGAAGAAGAAATAGGTAGAGGTGAAGAAGAATGACAGCACCTCAAAACAGCATGTGTAAGGACTACAGAACATATATGTGGCGGAGCCAGGTATGGAAAATAGATACATAAGGAATTTTGGTGGTGGAATTCAGAAGTCCAGGAAGTCATCAAAAGAGAAAAAAAGTGTAGGAAAAAGTGGGAGATACAAAAGACATAGGCTAGGAAGGAATACTGGTTGGCTGACAAAGAGGCTAAGAAAGGATTCGCAATAGGAAAGAGCAGGGCATCACAGGCAGTCTACCAGCTTCTGGGAAGTTGTTCAGTAGGTGGCACAAAGAAACTATATCAGGCTGCAGTGATAAGACAGAAGGATTAAGTAGACAGTCAGACACCCTTCATAAGGGATGCCAGCAACAACCTTCACACCAGTCCACAGGACATCAAAGACAGATGGAAGGAGTATTTCCAACAACTTCTGAATGAAGAAAACCCCACAGAAGCTGTACTACCTCAGAAACAGCCTACAATGAGAGGAGAAGAAGAGAAGCCCACCATAGAACAAGTAAGAACAGCACTTAGAAGATGACGTCAGGGAAGCAGCAGGCTCAGATGAGGTCACAGCAGAATGATGAAGATGCTGGGTGAGACAGGAGAGAAGTGGCTCATGAGGGTACTTATAGCAATATGAAAAAAGCATATCCCAGATGACCTGAGAATAGGCATACTAGAGCCCAGTGTACAAAAACGAAGGGGGCATTCACAACTGGGGGCAATGTAGAGGTATCACAATTCTGTCACGTTGCATGAAAGTTCTGGAGAGGGTGATTGATAGACTGATACACAGAGTAGTCAAAAGTAAGATGGGAGGTGAGCAGTTCAGATTCAGATCAGGATGCAGCACAACTGACCCAATGTTTGCAGTCAGACAAATACTTGAGAAGAAGCTGGAGATGAGGAAAGAGTTCAATTGGGCATTCCTTAACTTGAAAAAAGCATGTAACAAGGTCCCAAGAAAGCTGATTTGGACAGTCCTGTGGTGGTTCAAACTACCAGAAACATTAGTAGAACTGGTGCGAGCTATATTCAAGGACCCAATCACGTCCGGCCTTAGGCATAGGCGAACTAGGCGACCACCTAGGGTGCCGTGCAGGCCGGCCTCATAAAGGGCGCAATTTGTGTTTATTTATTTATTTATTTATTTATTTATTTATTTATTTATTTATTCTAATTAATTTACTTTTCTTAATAAGAAAAGTAAATTAATTAAAATAAATAAACCATATGTAGAGACAGGGATATAAACAACATTGCTGCATCCGCACAGGCATCACTGTGAACATGGAAAAGGAGTTTAAGATCGATTCTGAGGGAGAGTAGTTTGATATCTATATGGTATGTATGTATTATGAATTCCTTAAGACTTAGATGTCTCAGTACTTTTCTTTTTCTATACGGAAGTTCTGTCTTCTGAGGCCGTTTTCCTCTCCAGGTGCGTGTACATTGGGCGTTCGTACGAAGGGATTTTTTTAAAAAATATATATTTGGAGTACTGGTAGTGAAAGGCACTTACATAGTGAAACTACCTGGAGCTCAGTGGCAGTACAGCTGTAGCACCTGTTTTGACGGCGTACATTTTCATATGAGAATGTGCTGCAGTCAAGAAGGAAAACCATGCAGATTGTTTGCTTCGATTTGAAGTTTCAAGTTTACATATATTGTGCTGTTTTTGGGAAGGGGGCTAACATATCAGGCATATCAAATTGGTGTGCAAGTGTTCTATAATGTCACTGTATTGTCTTTATGTAGCTATTTTAAATATCATATTGTGTGTCATAATGCCAATCTGCACATTGTCTGTTGGTACACTCGGAAGTGATACGTAACGATTGTTCTTGGTAAAAGTAATTATTTATGACCATAATGTAAAAGTTGTTATGGCTTACAAACCCTATGGTATGTACTGCAGATGTTGAATTTAAGTTTCGCATAGGTAACTATAGGGCGCTGCAAGTGTTACTCAACAACTGTTTAATGAAAAGGGGGCTAAGAAAATGAGACAAGATGATCAGTATTTAACCTCAGAACTGATATCATAAGATCTGCAGGAGGGAAGTGGATTCAGGAGCCACCATTCTTGCTCACAGAGGGTGACCTTAACCTGGTTGCAGTAATTGCTTCCTCTGACCCTGAAACAGTTGAGCAAACATCTGCCTTATCCTTCCCCTTTGTGTTATGCCAGCTCCAGTAGGTGCCTAAGTTACTGACTGAATTCTGGTCACCTGGGTCATAGTCAAGATTTTATCCCTTTATGCCAGTAGAGATAGCGAACATTTCTTTTCTTTGTTTTTACTCTACAGGAATTGCCCAGCACTGGCTCCTCTTGTTCCTGTTGGCTCTTTTGTTATTTTTTGGGGGTGAGAGTGAGGTGTCCCCTATACTGGATAAGTTCCCTGCAGTCTGGATGAGAATGAGGTGTCCAGTATACTGTTTAAGTTCCCTGCAGTCTGTTTGCTCCTATCTGGAGAACTTTACCAGCCATTTTTTCCTGGAAGCTGAGAGTCAGGAATTTGGGAAAGGGTTAAATGCCAGTCCCATAGCAGTGCCCTTCCTGCCTTAACCTCTCCCTGGTAGATGTTTTTTTTGGATTCTGCAATAGCTGCCTGGTTGGGAAGAGATGTGAGTGCTTCAATACATGCCTTCCCCCTTTACTCAGTGATGCTCTTACCACTGCAATGGCTCAAGCTTTCCAGACCATTTCCACAAGTAATCACCCACCTACCATTAGGTGTCACTAAAATGTGGGTCCTACACAACACCCCCCAGTGCATGAGCTGATGTTTGCTGCTCATATCCACCCCCTCCACCCAGTTGCTGTAGTAGTTATGCCAGTAGTCAGATGTGGGTCACCTTGTCATAGTCATGACTTCATCCTTCTGCTCAGTGGTGCCAGAGCCAATTTTATTCAATTTGGAGTAACTCACTTCTTGTTCAGTCTTATAATTGCAGTCTGTAGCTCAAATGGGACCTTCTTGTATCGACCCATAACCACAATTAAAAAGCTGAATAAAATAAATTTACCCATTACTTAAAAATGAGGCAGCCCCCAAGAAAATGTTTGCAGCATACATTGTGTACAAAATGGGGAAAGTTGTGGTCTTGCCAGGGGTATCAAGCTGATCTTTACAACTAGAGAACAAGTGCTAGTAAGTGAGCCAAATTTGGTACCAAAAAGAAAGCAAACTAAGTATGTACATTGTATCTCAAACTGTCGAGACTTTGAGGCACCCAGATGGACAAACACAGTTGAGGGTGAGAGTATGAAACCTAGCTTTTAACTTAATGTGGACTTGTGCATCATCTAGATAGACTCCTGCTGTTATGCTGAATGTCAATATTTTAGGTTCATAGGTAAGTACTAGGCTAACTGCCCTTATGAGCTATTTTAAGCCTAGTCAATTATCCCTTGTGAGACTCAAACCCTGCACTTTCTGTTTGTAAGGCAAACACCTTAACCATTAGGCCAACCTCCCAACCCCTAATTTATCATGTTTAAATGACTTGGTCGATAACATCCCTTTACAGGAAGAATCCTTCCATTGTGTTGTTTGCACTAACATTAAGAATTATCAATATGTTTTTTGAGTTTACTGTCAGAGGCAGTAGAAAAAACACCAAATATGCAAATGCCAAAACTCCATGAAGCCTCACAGTTAAGTAAGGATGTCATTTCTGTTTAAACGGGTTACCTTACGCCATCCATTCACTGATGAAAGGCATTTGCTACTTCATTAACCTTGAATGATGGATTTGTATGCCTGATACAGTCTTTATAATGGATCCATTGTCCCTTTTCAGGGGCATACAGAACGTACAATACATGAAACACAACACTGAAAACTTCAGTGTGCACAGCGAAACGCTGAAGAATGTAACTACAAGTCAATCACATTAAAAAGTGAAGAACAGTTTATATAGTAGTTGGGAAAAATTAAAATTATGGCCACCTATGAGAAACAGTCAACAACAAAAAAAATCGTAGTAGCTTAGGTAATGTATTAAATAAAGTAATACAATGTGTCAGATGTTAACAGCCAACATTTGCAGTAGAACTCAAAGATTAGGTCCCCTCTATTAAATCATATGATGCAAAATGACCTTCATTGTTGAGAACAAAACATTCGATGTAGCAGTGATGGAAGCCAGTATCATTTTGCAGTAGAGCTCACAGATTACGTGTCCTAGTTAGCATTTATTATGTCTGGTACAAGCACTGCAGAGTAAACCAATAACATGGTTCATAGGTACACAAGGCTGCTGATCTGCAAGGATCAGAAGAAGCCTAGTCTTTCCTAACTACATATGGGATACTACTACTGCCTTGCTTGTAGCTGTCTTCTGGTTTATGGATGGCTTTGCAAATCAGAAATGCCTAAGGATCCTAGCTAAGTTAGGCATTTCCCATAAAATTGTCCATTTCCCTTGTAAAATAAAATAAGTCCAAAACATATAACATTCTCAATGTGACTTTGTAAATTATTCCATTGGAAAGCTGATATGATGATATCTAATTAGCCAGAAATACCATTGATAAATCAATGCTAGATCAGCCTACAAATTTAAAACACTTTCTAACAAGTGGTGCTGTATTATACAAGAAATATAATTCAATGCAATCAGGAAGGTGAATCAAAGAACAAATACAACTATACAAGGATGCATGGCCATAAAAAATGTGTGCAAGGAGTCTGTTTTGAAAACAGCCCAAAGGTAAACTTAATTCTTCACTGGCCAGATACACTTTCTATGAATGTGGGTTTTCATGCCGTTTCAATGAATATGAATTTTCCCATTTCAATGAATGTGAGTTTCAAGGGCAGAGAAGTTTACTGCTTATGCTAAGTCTGTTTTCATTGCGAGACTGTATTGTTTAGCAAATGGCTACCTGTGTTTGTGCTATTTTATTTCAATATCTGTAATGACTGTAGAAGCAAATAAGAGAACAGTATTTATGGTAACTGGTGAGAAATAACCAAATAATGGAACACTGGAATGGCTGAAGAGGGGGCTGCTGCTGGGGGGAGGGGGTTGCTGCAGGAGCGGCTGCTCTGGGGGGGGGGGCAGTCTATTACCCTGCCTAGGGCCCTATTTGACCATGATCTGGTCTCGTATTTAAAATAAAAAGTACTATGCAGAAGTAGTTGTAGTTAAAGATACCTTGCAATGTAGTTATTCTTCCTATGCATTTAAATACTTTAAGGAAATGACTGGAATGGCTTTCTTGGGGAGTGACCCTGTGGGTGTGACTCAAATAGGGGTGTTTCATGACTGTGGTGTGGGTGGGGCTTAAGGGGCACCGGAGTACTACTTCACCTAGGGTGCCATTTCGGCTAAGGCCGGCCCTGGACCCAATGACTCAAGTATGAACAGTATTCAGTCTCACAGATGAGCTCCCAGTCGGAGTGGGTGTGCATCAGAGTTCAGGTCTGAGCCCACTGCTTCATACTAATGATGAACTACATTAGCAAACAGGTCACAGGGAAAAGATCAACAGAGTTGCTGTATGCAGATGATGTGCTATAAAAGCAGACTTAAAGAAAGAACTTCAGAAAAGGGTAGGAGAATGGAATACAATACTGAAGGTACATTGGATGAAAGTGGGTAGAGATAAGACAGTAGTAATGGCAGCAAATGGGGAAAATCAGAAGAAGCTGAGAATTGAGATAAAAGGGACGATAGTGGAACAGGTTAACAGCTATCTGGGAAAGGTAGTTGAGGGGAAGGGAAGTCTGTATGGAGAGGTCAAAGCTATAATCAGAGGGACTGCAGCCAACTGGTATAGAGTGTCAGGTGTGGTGTATGACAGAAGAATGTCAAAGAAGCTGAAAAGTAAGATGTACAAAAAGCATTGGTGTGACCAGTACTACCGTATGGTACAGAAACCTGGGCAGTAAAGGCAGAGCAGTTGAGGAAGTTACAGGTGAAGGAGAAAAAGTGCCTGAGATGGGTGGTAGGATGCACATTGTGGGACAGATGAAATAACGAGGACATAAGAGCAGAAGCCAAAGTAGCTCCAATTGAAGAAAACATCAAAGAGAACAGATTACAGTGGTTTGGGCATGTGTGCACAAAAGCAGAAGGAAATTTTGGGACAGACAGGAAGAAGGCAAAAGGAAATGAGGGTGTCCAGCAAAGAGGTGGATCGATTGTGTGAGAGAAGATCTGTGACAGTCAGGCATGAGTGTTGAAGAAGGCAGGAGAGTGGCACTGAATCAAAAGAGATGGTGACAATTGACACAACACCCTGGACCCATGTAGAAAATAGGAAAAGAGGGCTGATGGTGAGGATGATGATTAGATAGACGGTTGCATATTCATAAAGTACCCACATAGCCATCCTCAATCAAAATCATATAAAGGTAGCAGTGCTCAATGCTAGAAGCCTAAATAGAAGTTGCGATCCTTACAGGCTTTTCTAATCCTTTTTTAATATTGACATATGCACAGTCAACGAAGCATCCCCCCCCCCCCACAGTGCAAGGTTTTAATGCTTACCACTCCTTCAGACTATCTAAAGAACTTAGAAGAATTATAAATAAGGACTAAACTGGGGCGAAGGGACTGGAATTAGTTGTTAAAATGACATGTGGACACTAAACGTTCTGTAAAAAATTGAAGAACTGAAAAAGAAGGAATGGGTAAAATGGGATAAAACTGAACATGAGGAAAGGATGACTTTAAGATATAAGACAAGTATTTAAGGTGTGTTATCACCAACCATACAAGATGACTGCAGGGAGTAGATGTTTGTTGAATGTCAGGGGTAGTCATTAGGACATATGAGCAGACAGAAGTAGGAGATTTGATAATGGTGGTGCATAATATGAAGAGTGAGAGACTGGGGAGGGATCTAAATGATTTCCCTGTGGAATTCGTAAATCAGTGGGACTTGAACTAGGTGAGATTCTCATGGATGTATTTAAAGGGATTTCAGGAAAGAGAGACATTACCAAATCTATGAAAGATGTGATAGTGGTAGTACTGCCAAGGGGAAAAGGGTGACCTAGAAGGCCCAACAAACTTTATACTCATTTTTTTTCTATGTAATGCAGACACCAAATTACATTTATTTATTTATTTACATTTGTTGACTGGTAGATTCTGACTGGACACAGGTCCATTTTCAGCGGAGACCCAGGGAGAAAAGCTCCACATTAACTATTACTTACATTATACAGTTAAAAAAACACAGCATTTAAAATATAGACATTAGTCCAGCTGGGGACGCAAGACAAGACTAAAACATAGATGTAAAACAGCTGTAGAACAGAGTACAATTTTAAAATATGGTGACATATACTAAACATGGTTACAAATGCAGTTGAAATTCATCAGTGAACAATTGATACAATCTATTTTTGAGGTACATAACAGCCATTAGCAGTTGTTGCTACAAGAAGTTAGTACTATGTGGTAGGTAGCTGGGAACATGAATAGCCAAGCTTGCTAATAGTAGGTTGTTGATGGGGGGGCAAGAGACATAGTGGGTGGGTGGACTGGATGGTATTGGGGGGGTTGCAAGAGCATATCTGGCAAGTTTTTAAGTGTGATTTTAGTAAGGATTTGAAGTGGGTGCAAGAAGTTGCAGAGGTAATTGAGGATGGGAGGGAGTTCCAGAGTTTGGCTATAGTGCAGGAGAATAATGCTTCTCCAGCAGAGTTAATGGCTCTTGTGACCTGTAGGAGGTTTTTGTGGCTGGATCTTAGTGCTCTCGTGGTTATGTAGGGTTGGAGTAGATTCTGCAGAGATGGGACTTTTAGTGGTTGGTTTATTAGTTTGTGGGTGAGTGTGAGTTGGTACCATTGAAGGAGGTGGGGGGAGCTCTAGCCAGCCCAGTTCTGCTAGTGAGAGACAGTGGTGAGTACGGTAGAAAGCCCCTGTGGCAAATTTGGTGATTTTATTGTAGCAGGTTTCGAGCTCATTTAGGTTGCATTGTCTAAGGTTAGTAAATATTGGAGAGGTGTAGAGTAGGGTAGAGATAAGATGAGAATTTGCTACCAAAATTTTAGCTGCTTTGGTAAGTAGTTGCTGATTTCTATATAATCCTCCTAGTTTTTTGTGCACTTTTTAATGGTCATGGAAATGTGAATGTCAAAGTTCAGTTTATTGTCTGTTTCTACTCCTAGTAATTTGGTGTGTTCTGTAGGATGGATGGTGGTGTTGTCTTTTGCTGTGATGCTAAAGTGAGAGCTGTCTAGGGTAAGTTTGGTGGGTTGGAAGATTAGTAATTTTGTTTTGTTTGGGTTGAGTATTAGTTGTGCAATGGATAACCAAGTTTCAATAGAGGAAAATGCTTCCTGTGTGACCTTTTGCAGTTTGGGTAGGGAGTGGACTGTACAAATGATGGTCGAGTCATCTGCGTATTGTATGGGCTAGGCTTTGGGCTAGGCTTATAAATGCCTTAGGGCAGATAGCCTAGTATAAACCTATGAACCTATGAACCTATGAGTGTGCCATGTGTTGTGGCTGAGGCTAGATTATTGGTAAAAATAGAGAAGAGCAGGGGGTCCCAGGATGGACATTGGAGAACCCCTATAGAGACTGGTAGTTGGGGGATAGGTCATCCTGCCAAACAACTGCTTGTTGGCGGTCAGATAGGTAACTCTGAAACCAGTTGATGACTTGTTGAGAGAAGGATAGGTTATTGAGAAGAGAGATGAGTTGTTTGTGTGGGACCATGTTGAAAGCTTTAGAGAGGTCTAGGAAGGTAGCTGAGGAGAGATGACCTGCATTGTTATTTTGTAGGATAGTGTTAGAGAAAGAGAGTAAGGTGGTGGTGGTGCTATGGTTAAGTTGGAAACCGTGTTGTGTGTTGGAGAAGAGGTTGTTAACAAGAAGGTGATCTGAGACTTGAGAATGAATGCATCTCTGTAGTATTTTGGAGTGGCGAGAGAATAGCTATAGGGCGGTAATGGGTTAGATCTGTGGAGGGGCCTCCTTTGTGTAGGGGAATTATGTGTGAGACTTTCCATAGTGTGGGAACATAACTTTCTGACAGAGATCTGTTAATTATGTGGAGACTTTCCATAGTGTGGGAACATAACTTTCTGACAGAGATCTGTTAATTATATGTGAGACTTTCCATAGTGTGGGAACATAACTTTCTGACAGAGATCTGTTAATTATGTGTGAGACTTTCCATAGTGTGGGAACATAACTTTCTGACAGAGATCTGTTAATTATGTGTGAGACTTTCCATAGTGTGGGAATGTAACTTTCTGACAGAGATCTGTTAATTATGTGTGAAAGAGGTGGGGGGAGCTCTAGCCAGCCCAGTTCTGCTAGCGAGAGACAGTGGTGAGTACGGTAGAAAGCCCCTGTGGCAAATTTGGTGATTTTATTGTAGCAGGTTTCGAGCTTATTTAGGTTGCATTGTCTAAGGTTAGTAAATATTGGAGAGGCGTAGAGTAGGGTAGAGATAAGATGAGAATTTGCTACCAAAATTTTAGCTGCTTTGGTAAGTAGTTGCTGATTTCTATATATTATGTGTGAGACTTTCCATAGTGTGGGAACATAACTTTCTGACAGAGATCTGTTAATTATGTGTGAGACTTTCCATAGTGTGGGAACATAACTTCCTATCAGAGATCTGTTAATTATGTGTGAGACTTTCCATAGTGTGGGAACATAACTTTCTGACAGAAATCTGTTAATTATGTGTGAGACTTTCCACAGTGTGGGAACATAACTTTCTGACAGAGATCTGTTAATTATGTGTGAGACTTTTCACAGTGTGGGAACATAACTTTCTGACAGAGATCTGTTAATTATGTGTGAGACTTTCCATAGTGTGAGAACATAACTTTCTGACAGAGATCTGTTAATTATGTGTGAGACTTTCCATAGTGTGGGAACGTAACTTTCTGACAGAGATCTGTTAATTATGTGTGAGACTTTCCATATTGTGGGAACATAACTTTCTGACAGAGATCTTTTAATTATGTGTGAGACTTTCCATAGTGTGGGAGCAAAACTTTCTGACAGAGATCTGTTAATTATGTGTGAGACTTTCCATAGTGTGGGAACATAACTTTCTGACAGAGATCTGTTAATTATGTGTGAGACTTTCCACAGTGTGGGAACATAACTTCCTGACAGAGATCTGTTAATTATGTGTGAGACTTTCCACAGTGTGGGAACATAACTTTCTGACAGAGATCTGTTAATTATGTGTGAGACTTTTCACAGTGTGGGAACATAACTTTCTGACAGAGATCTGTTAATTATGTGTGAGACTTTCCAGTGTGAGAACTTAACTTTCTGAAAGAGATCTGTTAATTACGTGTGAGACTTTCCATAGTGTGGGAACATAACTTTCTGACAGAGATCTGTTAATTATGTGTGAGACTTTCCACAGTGTGGGAACATAACTTTCTGACAGAGATCTGTTAATTATGTGTGAGACTTTCCATAGTGTGGGAACATAACTTTCTGACAGAAATCTATTAATTATGTGTGAGGCATTCCATAGTGTGGGAACATAACTTTTGGACAGAGATCTGTTAATTATGTGTGAGACTTTCCGCAGTGTGGGAACATAACTTTCTGACAGAGATCTGTTAATTATGTGTGAGACTTTCCATAGTGTGGGAACATAACTTTCTGACAGAGATCTGTTAATTATGTGTGAAACTTTTCACAGTGTGGGAACATAACTTTCTGACAGAGATCTGTTAAATATGTGTGAGACTTTCCATAGTGTGGGAACATAACTTTCGGACAGAGATCTGTTAATTATGTGTGAGACTTTCCACAGTGTGAGAACATAACTTTCTGACAGAGATCTGTTAATTATGTGTGAGACTTTCCATAGTGTGGGAACATAACTTTCTGACAGAAATCTGTTAATTATGTGTGAGACTTTCCATAGTGTGGGAACATAACTTTCTGACAGAGATCTGTCAATCAAGAGTGATGCTGGGTAGGCCAGAGCGTCAGCTGCAAGTTGAAGGTGTTCACTTGGGAGGTTGTCTGCTGCTAATCTGGTGGTTTTAAGTTTAGTTAATAGTTGTTTTATTTTGGAATTAGGAACAGGAAAGAAGGAGAAGCTAGTGGGGAGATTGTTAGTTGTAGCTGATGGTGTGGGTTTATGGGTGGGGTTGTGTTGTCTAGCTAGTGATAGTACAGTTTGTGTGAAGTGATTGTTGAATGAGGTAGCAATATTTTCGGAGTGAGTTAAGTTAGGAGTGGGTGTACTTACTTTACCTGGGTGGAGAATGAAGTTTATTGAGGACCAACATTTTTGGGGTTATGTTGGAAGGGGATAAGGGCAGACTGGTAGTATTGTATTTTGTCCTGTTTTATAAGCTTTTTTGGTTCTATTGCGTGGTTCTAGGAATTTTTGCCTAGTAGAGGGGTTTTTGGTTTTGCGCCAGTTATCCCAGGCTTTATCCCTGTTTTTCATTTCAGACTTAGTGTTTTTGTAGCTATGGGGATGGTTGGGCTCTAGTTCGAGAACGTCTTATGGGGGTGTGGTAATTAAGGATGCTTAGGAATGTTTTATTAAACAGCTGAGAGCCTTAGTCCACATGCCAGTATATTAACAGTCGGGTTGAAGGAGAAGTTCCCCAAGGCTATAGATAGTGCTGGCAGCCTTTGTTGAAAGAAAGACTTCATTTTAAAAGGAAGATCTTCTAATAATCATTGGTGTTTGATACTAATTTTTTTTTTTTCTGGTTTGGCGGAGAAGGAAAGAATGGCTGGACAAAGGCCCAAAATGAGAACCATTTTTTTAACTATTACTCTAACCAGACCGATTTACTTGAAAAGTTAATAGAACAACACAGGTTTTGCCTCAGCCGACATTTTCTGAATAATATGAAGTATAAAGCTTTATTACCAGAAAATGGAAAATATACAAGGGAGTGGGCAAAAAATATGAGGCACTCATTAGAGTTTCACATTCTTATTGTTCAGGAAATGCATGTCTGTGCAACACGTGTTGCTCTGTTAACTTTTTTAAGTGAATTATAGTTGTTTGATAGTAGTTCAGTGGACTAAGGCTCTGAGCTGTTACTGAATTCTTTCCTGTAGTCAAGGGTATAGTGCTTAATTTGTTTCATCTCAATTTCCTTACTATGTCCTTGAAAAGAGACACTTCGTGGCCTTACCCAGTTAAGAAACAGATAAAATAAAAATGACAGTCACTAAATAATGACAAATGTGAATTTCAGACTTTACATTCTTCATAAAATGTTTGCTAATGTAAAGTTTGTTATTCTAAAAACTTTATTTGTATTTATTCATTCATGTTATCTCACACAGGCATGTAAGGTGCACACAGTTATACACATAGCTGCAACTGATGATCACGTGTGTGTGTGTGTGTGTGTGTGTGTGTGTGTGTGTGTGTGTGTGTGTGTGTGTGTGTGTGTGTGTGTTGTGTGTGTGTGTGTGTGTGTGTGTGTGTGTGTGTGTGTGTGTGTCTGTGTGTGTGTGTGAGGGGAAGGGTCACATAATTACAAACAGCTTTAAGACATGATCAAAAAACTCCCAGTTCTTTTAAGCCTTTCCTCAACTGCCGTAGAACTGATTATTTGTATTCGTACTTGAATGTTACTACTGAAAATATTTCTAGAATTCGGTGACCCACGGATACTACCAAATAACCATCATAGGTATCAAAGCCACTAATTTATAAGGCATCAATGGCAGTGGTTTATAAACATGTCAGTATAAGCTGCTAATGCAGCTGGTACATGGAAGTTAAATGAATCTAAGTACATTCACTAACCAACTTAAATTGCAGTTTTAAACATCTGACAGCACTCCACCATGATGTCATTTCTTAGAGTAAGACAGGCATGCAAAATGCTGTTACTAATGTATGATTATACCACCCCAGAGAGGCTTGGTGCTTGAGAAGCACTTTCACCAAACAGAAACAGTTATGCACAGAACAGTGAAGTTTTGTTCTGATAAGAAAGTAAACAAATAGCAGCTGGTTTCAATTAACTCTAAAAATAAAAGAAGCAAACAATATGACTTACAGAAATGGGAAACTATATTCTGCAAAACAGACTACATACGGCACCCAGACAGCAAACATTTTGATGTTCCTTAGTATAGCAGCATTTGTGCATCGGTTGATCTACTCATCAAAAATAAACATTGCCACTGTCATTGGAATGCTAAAATTAAAAAAAAAAAATAGCTGAGCTTATACAATCAGACAGACTGTAGCATATTTAAGCAATAACCCATGCGTGGGTGTGGGTAATGCTGGTTTTACCCACGGTTGGTGTGGTTTGGTCACGAGGACGAAGCCCGAGTGGCCAAACAAAGACAACCATGGGTAAATCCAGCATTACCCACACCTAGAAGTGGGTTATTGCTATTATATAATGACATTATTTAAGAAAAAAAATACTTACTTTTCTTAAATAATGGCATTGTATAATGCCTCCGTGCTGCCCTTCCGCAGCTGTCTGGTATTCTGCGGCAGTTCTGATGTACTGCGCATGCATATGCTTATGCAGTATATCAGAGCTGTGTGTGGAAGCAATGGAGAAAGCAAGATCTCCATTGCTTTTTAGTGTCTCGCTATGTTAAAGGAGTTTAACATAGCAAGATAGCTTAAAAAAAGCAACGGAGAAAGGAAGATCTCTGTTGCTTTTTAAAGTTATCTCGCTATGTTAAACTCCTTTAACATAGCGAGACACTTTCTAAAAAGCAACGGAGATCTTGCGTTCTCTGTTGCTGTAACAAAAAAAAAAAAAAAAGACTTATACTAATGGAAAAAGTCCAGGTGATCGGACTTATTTGCAACGTGCACGCTGACCAATCAGCATGCACATTTTGGAATATTAATGGGGGTCGTTGTATAATAAAAAATAATTTTGATTTTACATTACATTATAAACAATATATTAAAATGTGTAATTCCCATCTACAAGATACTAAAGTGTATAGGGTTGTGAATATTGCTATGTATCATGAGGCATTAAAACATTATGAGGTTTTATTAATGAAAGAACAACATTTAGATTATTTAACCAAGGAGGATGTTAATAAAAAGCTGAATATAGATAAATGCAATATGGCCACTTTTTACTGCCTACCAAAATTACATAAAAACATGGTGGAACCTCCTGGCAGACCCATAGTGGCGGCAACCAATTATCTTTTACATAATATCGGCATAGTTATACATGAATATTTACTACCCTATGGACAGTGATTAAATTCCTACATTAATGAAACTTTTGATTTTCTTAACAAGATTATGGAAATTAATTGGAATTCTAAGAGCTACTGGATGACTTTGGATGTCACTAGTTGATACACGAATATTAAACACATGAATGGTATTATAGCTTTGCAATCTATTCTGGATGACTGCCCCTTGTCAAATTACATTATTGAATGGGTGGAATTTAACTTAAAAAATAATCATTTTTCTTTCAATGAACATATATTCCATCAGCTACAAGTTACATCTATGGGGGCACCTTTTGCCCCCACTTATGCCAACTTGTTTATGGCTTTATTTGAAAGAAAATATATTTATCAACATGAATTCTTTAAAAAAAACATGTGGTTAAATATTATAGATACATTGATGATCTCATCTTTGTATGTCAGGATGGCATGGAGAACTTTTAGGATTTTGAGACAGATTTGCAATATAATGAATATAATTTATCCTTTGATGGTCTACAGATTGGTAAAGAAGTAGATTTTTTGGATGTACACTTAGTAGGTACAGAAACTAATGAAATTTCTACTTCTGGATTTAGAAAGTTTCAGGATGGGGGGCAATTTATACATGGTTCTAGTTTCTACCCTATGCATTTAATTAATTCTTTACCATATGGGGAATTTTTACAATTACATAGAATTTATAATAATAAAAAAGATTTATCCAAGGCACTTTTATCTACCTCTAACATGTTTTTAAGTAGAGGGTATTCATTGCTTAATATTTTTGAGGCCTTGGATAAAATTTCTGATTACTATTTCACTAGTAATAATCATAATCATGTGAGAAACACATATGGAGATAGGAATATACTCTCACAAGATAATGTATATGTGGTAATGACATATAATGTTCTTAGTGAACAGATACAACAACAGGTCAAACATTACTGGAAGTTTTTAGCAAGGGAGGAAAAACTAAGAAAATGATTTAACCACCATCCTGTTTTCTCATTTAAGAAAGGGACTAGTTTGTCAGATAAAGTGGTAAAATCTTATTTCATAGCCCCTGTAGAGGGTGTTATAATAAATCCTTTGTTAAAAAGAATTTTCCCTTGTGGCAAATGTAATATTTGTGAGCTGATTGTTAAAACTTTTAATAAAATTGGAAATAATAATTTTTGTGTATTAGGGAATTTTTCATGTGTTACTGAAGGAATTATATATGCTTTACGTTGTCCGTGTAGGTTGGTATATATAGGTGAGACTAAGACAATGTTTAAATGCTGTCTGCAAGAACTTGTTAGAGACATTAAAAAATGTAAAATTAAAAGTCCTATCGCTGTCCATTTCAAAGAGTATCACAACAGTAACTATGCATTATTACAGGCTACTGTTTTAGAAAAAATATTTGTAAAATTAGGAAATGAAGAAAGGTTAAAAGATCAATTGTTATTTAAAGAATCTTTATTTATATTAAAATATAATGCTATGGTTCCACAGGGTCTTAATTGTGAGATCAACTGGAAGTATTTTATTTAATTGTATAATTGTATGCAATTTATTTTTTAATTGACATTAATTGCCCCTGGTGGGTATTTAAGGGGAATGCTTGGGTAATGTTTTGTATACCTCTTGAAGACTGGTCGAGGCGCTGAATTCTAGAAATAAATTAGATTCTGTTTGCAGTTTCTGTGTCGTTTTAGAGAATGTAGAATATTGTTTGATTGTAATAATTAAATTAATTATTAGACAAAGCTTTTCAGTCAAAAGATCATGTTTATTTGCAAGCATGTTCAACACAACAAGGAAAATGCAGTTTATACAAGAAGTTTAATCTCAGCACTCAGCTGATTGCAGTCTCAAATAAACTCTCTCTCTCTCTCTCTCTGGTAAATGTTTAGATTCTGTAGCCTTTACAAAGTTAAAGATATTTGCAGTAAATAATTTAATTGTTTTGTCTTGCCACAGAGTTCTGGCAAAACTGCCAGCTACCTAAACAGTAATTATTGAGATAGAGCTAAGCTCCAGTAGGCTTTTCTCACAATTAAGGATAACCTTCTCTTTGCACTTCCACCTAGACAGGTATACAGCAAAGTGGCTACTCCTTAAAAGGTATTGATTCTTTTTTCCCACAGGAACACCTTCCAGATTATCCTTCTTCCTTCTGGAATGCCTTACTCTTTCTAAAGTCCTCCTGGAACCATCTTTGGACCAAGCAGTCATGAATCTGCTTAACTTCAGAGCATTGGACTTTAAATAGACTTAAAAACAGCTGTCCCTCATTAACTCTAACCTACTTGTCTGTTTGGGGGTTAGTATCCTTAAAGGGACCATCTGCCTCATTCTGCCATGGTACTATTTAACTCACATGGTCTTCACAAAGTCTTATAGTCAAGCTACCTAAATTATAGAAACTCACAATTTCAAACAGTAATGTACACATTGCCGTGTGAAATGTTCAAGTTTCTTTCTTCAAGTATACCCAGTCCCTAGTGCCATGCTTTAAACATATATCCCAGTTCCTGTTTTTCTGATACAAAGAAAAATGTTATGAAGTAAGATGTAAAAATTAGAGCATTATTAATGTTTATATTACAAGACAGTAAAAAAAGATATACACACGCAGAAAGAAGTATTGATAATTGATATTACTTGTCAGTAATTATTGATAATTAATACTATGTCAGTAATTTTAATCAGAGACAATGTTCTTTTTTTCCTTATTACAGACCTAAGAAGGATGACAGCTGGTTTCATGGGAATGGCCATGGCGATTATCCTCTTTGGCTGGATAATTGGGTTGCTAGGCTGCTGCTGGGACCGAGGCCTTATGCAGTATGTTGCAGGACTTTTGTTCCTTATGGGAGGTAAGTTTGCCCAAAATAAATTGTGTTTTCCTGATTTCCTAAATGAGAAAATTTCTTTTTCTATTGCAGACTGTTTCAGATTGTTATTCTGCCTACTTTAGTTGGAAAAAGTTAAGGTGAACAGAAAATAAAATCTGAAAAAAAACAATAAATATATATGTTGTGAATATACATGTGATCAAATGTTAACTGAATAAAACAATTGTAAAAAAGCTCTCAAAAAGAACTACATTAAAAATTATATGGTTAACAGCAATACATCTGACAAACAAGTGCTTTTTTTCAGGGGACAAGTCCTCCTGCACCCCTCACACCCATGTCACTTATATATATATATATATTTCATCCCAATTTTGTACAGAAGGTGTTAATTGCCCGATTAAGAAGTGTAAATGTCCCCTGGAAGGTGGAAAGTCACAGAACATGAAAGCGACTTCCTGGTTTTCTTTTGGGGTTTTCTCTTAATCATTAATGCAGACTAGCTACTGTAATTGGTGTACACTTTGTAGAAGTGAAGGGGGGGAGTGTGCTTGCTAAAGTTCAGAAGAGTACAGATATGAAAGCTGGTAAGTATGTTTTCTAAACTAGCATTTTAAAAAAATCAGAATTGTATTCTCTGTTGTTGTCTGTTGGTGAATTCACTATTGCTGCTCAAATTTGTTTGTCATCATTATTTTGGATAATTGAAGTTACATTTCTTCTCCATCTCTACTATTCATACTTAAGTACTTGATTTTACCTCATATTTTTGTCCTACCCCTATTTTTTAATTTTCTGTAAATAATTGAGGATAACAGTAAGTCAGTATTGTCTTACATTATAATTTCATACTTATTGTTCAGAAAATATTTATGTTAAACCTGTTATCCTAACAACTTTTTAAAGTGAAGTACAGTAATATTTTAAAATAATGTCCCAAGTTTCCCCCCCACTGTTTTTGACTTTGCCCAGAATTCTTTAGCGAAGAAGTTGAGAGGTATGCCGCTGCTTCTGCTGGCTGAATCCTGTGTTTTTGTGTCTGTGCCACATTCAGACTGTGTGATGGGTTTAAAGGGCTTCTATCTTCACCAAATCATTATTTTAAGATTGTGGACTAGATGCTGGATTGACCAACTTGCTCAGTGGCTACCCTTCCATTTTTACTTGCTCAGTGGCTACCCTTCCTTTTTTTGCCTTCTCATACTCTTTGGAGCTTTAGATTGTGACAAGTTGGTCATTAGTGTTTGGAACATGTGATGTAAGATATGATGAGATGGTATATTATGGAAAGCTGGAATATATGGGCTAGGAATTTCACAGTATAACTAGATGAAGGTTTTATAAACAAGGAACAAAAAAATTAACTTACATGGCCATTGAGATGACAGATGTAAAAGTGGGGCATTATGTACTGATCAGCCCTGATATGAATTGTGCAAACATGAATAGGGTGATGGATAAGGGTTGGGCTGTGAGAGGGAAGTTGATTGCTAAGCGAAGAATAATTCTTAAATACAGAAAGTTTGTACAGTTGTTACATATTAAATTTTTAAATTTTTCTAAAATATGTGCACACAGATAGATTTTGTTACCTGCTTCTGCTATAATTAGATTGTGTGGTTTCTTTATATCTTTCTGTCTTTTCAAATGTTAGGATGTTCAGAACTTCTATTTATTACAGATACATTTCCTATGCTTCTCTCTGTCACTCTCTTTTTTTGACTGCTGTCATTCAAGCTGTTTTGAATATATTCCCTTTTGATTCTGCAGTGGAACAAATGCAGTCTTGCGGTTTTGAGTATAGACAGCAATCTACGGGAAGGCCAGTTAGCTTAGTAACACTGTGCTACAGTTTGCCAGCCTCTATTAGCAAGAGACTTAGCTTGGAAATCCATTTCTGGGTGACAACTGCTGCTAGTGGTTTTATGTGCATAAACAGTGTTTAATATATTTCCTGATTCCTGACACTGTACTGCCAATGGAAAAGTTATAATTGATCCTGTAAAATAGCAAGCCTGTGTTGTGCTTTTGGATGTTTGATTTTTTTTTTTTTGTCTGCCCATGTTGTTTCTTTGACCCAGCCACTGGGGATGCACAAGCCAGTGCATTTCTTTGTGCCAGTCCCAAGCCCGGATAAATGGGGAGGGTTGCGTCAGGAAGGGCGTAAAACCTCTGCCAAAAATTACTGATGCAGAGAACTTTTCATAATTACATACTGGATCAGTCGAGGCCCGGGTTAACAACAACCGCCACCAGTACTGTTAGCCAACAAGGTGCTGGTGGAAATTGGGCTACTGTTGGCCGAAGAAGAAGAAGAGGGGGAAGGCATGCCCGAAGGCAGGAAGAGAGGAGGAAGGTTAGGTGTAGTACTGAGGGTAGGAACTTTGAATGTTGGCAGTATGACTGGTATAGGGAGAGAGCTAGCTGATATGATGGAGAGAAGGAATGTTGATATATTGTGCTTGCAAGAGACCAGATGGAAGGGAAATAAGGCCAAGTGTATAGGAGGCAGTTCAAATTGTTCTATCATGGTGTGGATGGCAGAAGAAATGGGGTAGGGGTTATCCTAATGGAACAGTATGCCAAGAGTGTTTTGGAGGTGAAGAGAGTGTCTGATAGAGTGCAGTTTATGAAGCTTGAAATTGATGGTGTAATGATGAATGTTGTTAGTGCATATGCTCCACAAGTTGGGTGTGCAATGGATGAGAAAGAAAAATTTTGGAGTGAGTTGGATGAAGTGGTGGTGAGTGTACCCAAGGGTGAGAGACTAGTGATTGGAGCAGACTTCAATGGGCATATTGGTGAAGTGAACAGAGGGGAATGAGGAAGTTATGGGTAGGTATGGTGTTAAGGAGAGGAATGCAGAAGGTCAGATGATTGTGGATTTTGCGAAAAGGATGGACATGGCTGTGGTGAATACGTATTTTAAGAAGAGGGAGGAGCATAGGGTGACGTACGTGGAGGAAGATGCACATAGGTGGATTATATCCTATGTAAGAGGGCCAGTCTGAAGGAGATTGGAGACTGTAAAGTGGTGACTGGGGAAAGTGTAGTTAAGCAGCATAGAATGATGGTCTGCAGGATGATGTTGGTGATCAAGAAGCAGAGGAGGAGTGTGAAAGCAGTGCCAAGGATTAAATGGTGGAAGTTAAAAAGGGTGATTGTGAGGTGGAGTTCAGGGAAGAGTTAAGACAGGCACTGGGAGGCAATGAAGAGTTACCGAATAGCTGAATAACTACAGCAGAGCTAGTAAGGGAGACTGCTAGGAAGGTGCTTGGTGTGACATCTGGACAGAGGAAGGAGGACAAGGAAACATGGTGGTGGAATGAGGAAGTACAGGAGAGTATACAGAGGAAGAGGCTGGTGAAGAAGAAGTGGGATTGTCAAAGAGATGAAGAAAGTAGACATGAGTATAAGGAGATGAGGCGCATGGCAAAGAGAGAGGTGGCGAAGGCTAAGGATAAGGCATATAGAGAGTTGTATGAGAGACTGGACACTAAAGAGGGAGAAAAGGACCTGTACCAATTGGCTAGACAGAGGGACAGAGCTGGGAAAGATGTGCAGCAGGTAAGGGTGATAAAGGACAGTGAGGGAAACGTACTCACAAGTGAGGAGAGTGTGTTGAGTAGATGGAAAGAGTACTTTGGAGGGCTGATGAATGAAGAGAATGAGAGAGAGAGAAGGTTGGATGATGAGGGAATAGTGAATCAGGAAGTGAAGCAGATTAGCAAGGAGGAAGTAAGGACAGCTATGAAGAGGATGAATAATGGAAAGGCTGTTGGCCCAGATGACATGCCAGTGGAAGCATGGAGGTGCTTAGGAGAAATGGCAGTGGAATTTTTAACCAGATTGTTTAATGAAATTTTGGAAAGTCAGAGGATGCCTTAGGAGTGGAGAAAAAGTGTTTTGGTACCTATCTTTAAGAATAAGAGTGATGTGCAGAGCTGCAGTAACTACAGAGGGATAAAATTGATCAGTCACAGCTTGAAGTTATGGAAAGAGTAGTGGAAGCTAGTTTAAGAAGGAAGGTGATGATTAGTGATCAGCAGTATGGTTTCATGCCAGGAAAGAGCACTACAGATGCAATATTTGCTCTGAGAGTGTTGTTGGAGAAATACAGGGAAGGTCAGAAGGAGCTGCATTGTGTCTTTGTGGACTTAGAGAAAGCATATGACAGGGTGCCTAGAGAGGAGTTGTGGTATTTTATGAGGAAGTCGGGAGTGGCAGAGAAGTATGTAAGAGTGGTACAGGATATGTACAAGGGTAGTGTGACATTGGTGAGGACTGCGGTGGGAGTGACAGATATGTTTAAAGTGGAGGTGGGTTTACATCAAGGATCAGCTCTGAGCCCTTTCTTATTTGCAGTGGTGATGGACAGGTTGACGGATGAGATTAGACAAGACGCCCCATGGACTATGATGTTTGCAGATGACATTGTGATATGTAGTGAGAGTAGGGACCAGGTTGAGGAGACCCTGGAGAGGTGGAGATATGCTTTAGAGAGGAGAGGAATGAAGGTCAGCAGGGCTAAAACAGAATATACGTGTGTAAATGAGAGGGAGGGTAGAGAAATGGTGAGGATGCAGGGAGTAGAGTTGGTAAAGGTGGATGAGTTTAAGTACTTGGGATCAACAGTTCAGAGTAATGGTGAGTGTGGAAGAGAGGTGAAGAAGAGAGTACAGGCAGGATGGAATGGGTGGAGAAGAGTGTCAGGAGTGATTTGTGACAGACGGGTACCAATAAGAGTGAAAGGGAAGGTCTACAAGAGGGTAGTGAGACCAGCTATGTTATATGGGTTGGAGAGGGTAGCATTGTCGAAAAGGCAGGAGTCAGAGCTGGATGTGGCAGAGTTAAAGATGTTAAGATTTGCACTGGGTGTGACTAGGATGGACAGGATTAGGAATCAGTATATTAGAGGGTCAGCTCAGGTTGGACAGTTTGGAGACAAAGCAAGAGAGGCAAGATTGCGTTGGTTTGGACATGTGCTAAGAAGGGATGCTGGGTATATTGGGAAAAGGATGCTAAGGATGGAGCTGCCAGGTAAGAGGAAAAGAGGAAGGCCTAAGATGAGGTTTATGGATGTGGTGAGAGAGGACATGCAGGTGGTTGGTGTGAAACAGCATGATGCAGAGGACAGGAAGAAATGGAAACAGATGATCCGCTGTGGTGACCCCTAACGGGAACAGCTGAAAGAAGATGATGATGATGATGATGATGTTGTTTCTTTGACCATACAATTAGAATGATAACAAATGTGTACATTGGGTATCTGCCAGCATTTTAATATATTAACAAACATTTTGCATAAACAAAACTTCTGTGTGTGTGTTCAGATGTGAAAATATTTATTTTGTTTTGCAATACTCTTCATGGATTGTGGGGCAACTTTGTGGAGTGGTGTGGGAAGTTATCACTAAATTTGTCTCCTAATATATTGGCTATATCCTTGAAATCAAAATGAGTAATATTATACATGAGTCTGGTACATTGTTGGATATTATTCCTTGCTTTCCTGACACAAGTGAAGAAAGATTTGCAATTTCCTTTGGTATGTAGAGTAACCTTATGCTCAGACTCTGCTTTTCATTTTCTAGTTGTGCTCTTAAGTTCCATTATGGTATGTTTCACTGTGGTCTCAAGGTAAGGGAGGGAGATTTTTGTTTTAATAACTTGTCATTGTGATCCTTATTTTGTTGTATAGTTTATTAGTAAGGTAGTAACACCAAAGGCGTTTCTTCCTGAATTTATAATTGTATTTAGGGTGGATGGGTGCTGAATTTTTTACACAGCTGTTGGACAATTACTACAGATTAGAAGTGAATGTGGCAGCCCTCTTAGTTGTGACTATTTTGAAGAACTATTGGGAACCTTTGTCTAGGTCTTGTACAAGCTGAAGTAGGTTTGCCCTGGAGAAGTCTCTAAAGGTGGTTTGGCAGTGGTACCACTACACCTGACACTGAAGGTGACATATAGACAGATTTCACTAGGGATGAAAATATGCAAAGTGGGGTACAGGTGGGAACTAGTTTGGTAATGGCCAAGTCAAGGGTCTATGAGACTTTCATGGGTAGTTTTTACAATTTCCGCTAGTGTTAAGTCTAGGGAATGCCAAGGATATCCATTTTTTAGATGTGTAGGTGCGCCACTCAATGTTTGAATGATTGTACCCTCTAACAAAAGGTGTTTGATTTTATATTTAACCAGTGAGTGGTGTTGCAGTACTTTTCTCAATCACTGGGAGGCATTGGGGGATTTGCGGCTAGCAACAGAGTTAATAGGTGTTTTTTAATGGTGATTTAGATCTCTAGGCATTCCAAATTAAGGTAATGGATAATGTTAAGTGAGGTGACAGTGTTTCTGACAAATACAGATAATTCCCCATAGCTTATGTGTAGGGGCTGTGTCACACTTTATTAAAAGGCACTCATGAGTAGCCATCTGGATACAGCACAGCTGGGGTAAAGTTTAGCATATAATGTAAATGGGGAAATTCTTTATGTGCTTTCCCACCTGGGTCAAATGCATGTTTGAACTAAAATGGCTGCTATTGTTTTGGTGTTTCATGCAAAAGATTAGCTTCCTGGCAGACATTTGCTGAGGGTGGAGGAGAGCAGCACTGTGATGGGGGTATGACTTGGACATGTATGTAAGGGGGGTAGCAACATCATGATGATGAGGGTGTGGCTTAGCGGGGTCAGCAACATGGAGTTGTGAGTACAAATCTGAAAATCCTGGCTACACCCCTGTCTATAACCCATTACACTCCTTTAGGAGCTCTGCCGCAGGACTCTTACAAGTTTACAAACCCAAAAAATTACTTGGACAAAACCTCTGCAGCTACCTTACAGCACTAGCATGGAATAAGCTTCCTATGTCCCTTAGAAATAACATCCATGCACATGTTTTCAAGACAGCCCTCAAAAATCACCTAATTACTGCTTGGAAATGTAACTGCAATCACCCCACTTAATTTTCCCTCCTTCTCTTCTCACCCCCTCACTTTCCACCTCGTCCTCTCCCTATTACCTACTATCTGATACTTTTACTATCTACTTCTCACCATACCCCTGCCAACCCTTACCCCCTTTACTATTTGATATGTTTTACTTCTCTCTCTTCATGTTTACCTCACAGCGTAGAAGCCAACACTTGATCCAGGACATAGCTCCTCTTCCTCATCTCTCCTTGTTCTCACTAATCCCCTCTATACTCACTTCTAATTTATTTTGCCCTACTTACAGAGTTCTTCTTTAATTATGTTCTAAGTTCCTTTCTTGTTAAAATGATTTTTTATACTATTTATGATACTTACTTTTTCTTAAAACAGTACTGTGCATCTTATCATTTGTAAAATTTGTAACCAAGAATTTATTGTTATTATTATTCATATAATTTTTGTTCTTTGGAACTTTTCTCTCCAGGCCTCTGCTGAAAAAGGGTACAAGTTCAGATGGACTAACTCGGTAAATAAATGTCGAATAAATAAATACATTTTGAGAATGGAAATGTGTTGTGATAAAGTAACTAAAAATGTAAAGGAACAATGGCAGTATTATTTGTCAATATGTAATACATGGAAAGGGAACATGCAAATATTACCTATCAGTTACAAAATGGAGTAAATAAAAAAAAATGTATGCCACAAGTTAGGAATGTGGTAAACATGTAGCAGTATGTTAGGTGGAGACAGGTATTATAAAATAATACAATCTACACAAATTTGTGAACCAAAATGATATGTACTGAAAGATAAAAGAAGGTGATGTATTATAAGTACAATGAACATTGTGAAAAGTTATTCACTTATGCATATTTTTTGCTGGAGATAGCCCATGAGAAATGTCAATTTAAAGCAAAATTAACATGCAAGAGTTGGCTGAATGAATAACCGAATTTGGGAAAACAGAAACTTTGGAACATGAATTTTATGAATGGAAATAAATAAATAAATAATGAATGAATTTTTGATAGTCTTATGAAAAGGGAGTATAAAGAATCATTTCAATTTTTTTAATTATCTAGACATGCTATGCAAATGGTTTGTTAAGGACATTTACAACAACACATATATAAAAGCATTGCATACTTCCTGGGCTTGGTTGTAAATAATTTGGAAAATATGCTCAATACAGTGAGAAAGAATATTGTGTTGTTGTCTGTGCAGAGCCTGCCATGATATCGTTGCCTTCATGTGGGGTTTCTCCAGGAGCCCTCACATTGTAAAAACATGCAGTAGGTGTATGGGGGACTTTAAATTGTCCACAGGTGTGAGTGTATCACTGTGTGATAGGGAAAAAAAGACCTGAAAACCAACTTCTGTTTTCCCCTTTTTCTTGAAAACTGGTTAGACAGCAATGGCTGCCTACACAGTCACTCTAGGAGTTGGCTGTGACTCATAAGGGAGAAAATCAGATATGGTATGTTAAGACTCTATAATATACATGCTCATCAAGTGTCAATAAAAAGAAAGTGAAAATTCCCCTACTCTTTTTGATAAGTGTTGTGAGATCATTCAAATACACCTGACACCAGCTCAGGTAGCCAATTCCTTAGTTTCAAATCTCCTCAAAAATAGAGCACCTCAAAAGTGCAATACTCACATTTTTTACAGCACTGCAGGGTCAGCTGTGGAAAATTAATCCATGCACCAGTCATGAACAGAAACTACAGGTGGAATTTCAGATCTGCCTCAGTGATCCAGATCCCTACATCCAAACCCCATTTTTGGAATCAATGCCTTGTTTCTGTTTCTACTATTTCTATTGGTGGCTCCAAGTCAAAGCTCAAACTAGAAAGGCAAATTACATGACTATTCTGATAGTAACTACTTTAAAGGAGCTTTTTCATTAAATGCAGTGTTACTAACACCTTCCCCAGTAGGATTGGACTATGGCTCTGTGTTCTCTATGTCACTGTGGTGACCCTTCAATGTCTATTTCATCAGCATCCTTTTAAAGAAATGCCTATTGCTTCTTTCTTTTTTTTTCAAAACAGGTTTATTGTTTTAACATATAAGAGAAATATCATAACAATTTTATACAAGTAATTAAAAATAGGTATTATTATAATATTCAACAAAACAACTAAAGTATTTACAAAGACATCCACTACAATCAGATCAATTAATTAAACTAAAATACCATGCTATTGAAATTAAAATTTTTTTAACAAATTTTGTAAATTATCCCATACAATAAAATAAGATGTTTTTCTATTTGTTCTAGTCCTAATTGTGTTTATTTCCATATGGCACACTATATTTATAACATTTTTAAATTCATTGAACGAAGGAGGTGTATCTGAAATCCAATTTCTAGTTATTATTTTCCTAGCCACTGCTAGAATAGACCATAACAAGGGAAGCTTAACCTTTTTAACACTTTGAGGTACAGGTGTGTTGAATAATATAAGAGATTTAGAAATAATGAAATTATCTGTAAAAAGAGCCTGCAAAAAATCATTAATTGACTTCCAGTATTCTTTCAATTTTTTACAGTCATAAAACATATGAGCCCAGTCAGCATTAATTTCTACATTACATCTCTTACATAGATTATCTTTATTATTTATTTTATTCATCATCAAAGGTGTATAAAAAGATCTATGTAAAAATTTCCATGTATAAAGTCTCCAGACAATGGAAGACGTAGTTCTATAAGCAGATTCCAATATATATTGTTTATCTTGTTGATTTGGTGGGTCCCCTATTGCTTCTTTCTGAGTTAACCATGAATCACTGCTTCTCCCCTCACACTTAAGATTCTATCCTCTCACTAATGTCTAAATAATCTAAAAAAATTAAGGTAATATAACAGCTTCATTCTTGTACAAGTGATGTGTCCTCCCTCACCAGCAAAAGGCAACGTGTAAAGCTGCTGACATAAATGATCTCAGGAAAGGATAACAACACTGAACATTACAGAAACATTTCAACTGTCTGGGACTTGGTGCAGAGGATTGATGCTGTGAGCTGTTAATAAGCCATGTTTTGTGGTATACGGTTGATTCTCCTTAGCCTGCATTTACCCACTGTGTGGCCTTGTGCAAGTCATTTAATCAGACAGTGCTTTTGGGAATTTGGGCTAGACTTGTTAATTGTCTCCTGGACTGCAGGCCTAGTACTACCTATGAATCTAAGAAATTCATAGGGTGTTGGTTAAGTAGGAACTATAACCATACATTTTTGCCTGCCTCTGTTAAGGAATGAAGAGTCGAGTAGGTCATGACATAGTCCGAAGCAGAAAGACTCTTTATTAAATGATAGTAAAATTATGTGTTTACTTTCTTTATCTGTTTTAACACTCATCAAACAAATGTAGGGTGTTGTCAAATTAAATAGGTCATTGCTCATTTGCAGCAATCAGTTTGTTCACAAATGGCATATAAAATGCCTAAATCTAAATTAAATAAATAATTTAATGAAACAAGGACAGTGGAAATGTAAACCTCAAGGTTTCTAAAGGCACAATGCTTACTGATCACTGTTAATATGTTGCACAAAGGCTGACTGAAAAGTGGTGGCAAAATACCGCTTTCTTTCTGAGCAGGACACAAAAAGAAACATTTTCTTTCTTTCTTTGGACATGTAGTGAACTCAAAGCAGACTAAAATTAGGAGAGATTGTGTGTGGGAGTGGGGGGGGGCTCCTTATTAGCTTTTGTGTACTTGTCTCCAAATATTGTTTCCTTCAGAGAACAATGTGACACAGTTGTACTCACACTGTGAGAATAATGTCTTGAAACATAGCCAAGCCAATCTTGACCTTAGCAGCACGATGCAGGAACTTTTAAATGTAGGGCTTCATCTGTGCCATCATGTGATTTTGACATTGCATTACCAGCTGTCTCTTCTCTCAGGCTGGTACACATGAGCACAAAAAAGGTCACCGGAGTAGACACAGATGAGACAGATGGGAACACAGTGTCAAAATTAGCTCCTAAATGTGTGCATAAAACAGAATTACTAATGGGCAATTTACATTTAGATATGAAAAGAGCTGACATACCGCCTCAGCTTACGATCACTGAGCTGTGGAGATGACAGAGGCATAGAAAATGAGGGCAGTTTCGATCATGTTTACTAAGGAGAGAAGAACGTGTAAATCATTCAGAAAATCAACGAGACAGAGAGAGAAAATGGATATCTCTAAACAACTGCCTTTTCCCAGCATTGCATCAGTATTGATCTTGCCCCCCAGGCACTGGGCAAACATACCAGCTCCTTAGGGCACTGTCACAGCAAACTGTTCATAAAATGCATGTCCTGGGATTGAACCAGTTTGAGATCTTACGAAAAGAAGAATTTCCACAAAGTCCACCAGTGTAAAATATCACATCTGGTAAATTTACATCTAAGGTGCACAAAAATATAAATCTGGTTATCAAAGAAATATAAAAAATTCATTAAAATTTTATTAAAATCTTCAAGACACTGTAAAGCCAAGTAAAGTCAATTAATTATCCCTACCAATACTGTACACCACAGCAAATAGTAAAAAAAAACCAAAATCTCTCTGTTGGAGTTGCAGATGACAGATATTACAGAACATCTGCTTCACAGAACCTCAAGAACTTCTGAAATGAACAAGAAAGGTTACTATAAAGACTTTTTCCTTCCTAAAACTGTGAGTTTTAAAAAGTCTTGCTCAAGAGCATGTAATTGTTGAAACAAATAAGGAAGCCTCAGATTTATAATTAGATATTAAAGCATTTTGTTCAGACGCTGATTACGTTTAAAAGTGCATGTGCATAAGTGTGTGTGTGTGTGTGTGTGTGTGTGTGTGTGTGTGTGTGTGTGTGTGTGTGTGTGTGCGCACGCGCGCATGTGTGTGTATACAAGTGTGTGTTTATGTGTCTGGGTGTCCTTGTGTCCATGTACATACACACACTTTTGTTTGTGTGTGTTTGTATTGCCTATACCAAGATTCTTTTCTGATGAACAATTACAGTATTTAGGTTTCTTTTTTAAATATTTTATTTGAAATTTTAATACATGAAGTAGTTAGGTTTCTTTTTTTAAATAATATTTTATTTGAAATTTTACTGCAAAAAACAAAAACAGAAATGCAAACAAATATAGAGAAAAAAGAAAATACATTTCTTAGAACTAACCTACATTAACACCATGGTATAAATAACATAAAAACTAATTACAACAATTTACAATATTTGTGAGTACATATGAAATAACATTTTTTTACAATGTTCGCCCATAGTCTTGGATGGGATCATTTAAATATCTACTTAAATATAGTTATCATTGAATTATTAGCCTTGCATACCTGTTTGCATTATCATTCTACTGTTAACTTCATACTGTCCTTCGGCGTTTCCCGGTTAGGGGTCTCCACAGTGGAACTCTCGTCCGCTAATGATTCGCAGTAGATTTTTACGTGCTGGCTTGCCGGGCCTAACGCACAACCTTCAATGAAGAAATGCCCATCCATGCATGTTGACACACAGAAGACACTCTAACTGAGAATCGAACATGCAACTTCTAACTGTGAGGCGACAACACTACCGCAGCACCACCACCGCAGTTACTTCATATTTTATAAAAACTTACTCTTGTTATTAAAAAAAAATCTTATCAAAAAATTTGCTATTCATGCTTATACTGTTTGTTTGATGAGAAACTGAACTAATTTGAGACTGCAAGCATTAAAATTCATATGAAGTAATTAGGTTTCATTTGTCATATGTGACATAAAAGCAGAGATGCCTTGACTATAGACCTGTAGCATTCGTTATTTAGCTACTTTCTTCACCTCCAGGAGGGGGCAGTACCTTATATTTGTAGAGATACATTGTTTTATGATTTATACGTGCACATCTCTTCGGTCACAATGTGGCTGCAAACATATATAGTTATTAAAGATCTTAACTACATCTACTGAGCATGGAGAAGGAAACTGCTCAGAGATCATGACTTAACTCTTTCGGCTTTCCCCAGTTAAGAGCAGTGGATTTTTACAGTGTTGAGTTGCCAGCTCAGCACTCAAATCTTCACAGAAGGCACATGCACACACACGCACCTACCTGCATGTCTTTAAAGTTCACTCAACCGCAGGGAGGACATGCAGACTACACACAGAAGGTGCTCCAGCTTAGAATCGAACCAGAGAACCTCTTATTGTGAAATGACAATGCTAACCACTGCACCGCCGCAGCCAACAGATTTAACTAAAACTGAATTTAAACAAAATTCCATTTGACTATTATTTTCAAGATAAAGAAAAAAAAGTCTCCTTGACATTAAAACTATGTTGCACATATTACTTAAACTTTCTCAGGCTACTCAGAGTAATAAGAAAATAGATTACAAAGGGGTAAAAACATGAGTTGAAAAGTAGCTTGCAAACATCTAAAGGCTGTGGGTTCAGCAGACTGTGGTCAGAAGTTGGATTGTAAAGTAATGGATTGATGTCTTAATAGAGCACTGACCCACTTACCTATCAGAGTAGTTAGACATACAAGTTATGATGGTTATGCAGGACACATAGCCAGAATTATTGCTTGCCATTGCCACTGACTGTGTTAGATAAATGGCCAGCCTCATGTATGGGTGAACTAAGCAATATCTAGGGAGCCATATTTGTCATACTATTAGGGATACTCTTTCATTTATTTATTTATTTATTTATTTATTTTATTTTATTTTTAGTGTCATGTTTCTTTGCTCTAAAAAATAATTTAATAAATAAGATGCCTCACCCAAATGAAAATGCACCCACGGCACAGGGTATGCTCCAAGGGGGCAGTGTTCCAGTTGACTTGAAAACATTCAAGTCAGCTTATATAAGGTTAACTATAAATGTTGTGAGGTCACAAGAGTACAGACTTCGCAAAGTTCAAATGTAGATGCCAAGCCACCTAAAGGAGGTCTTTCTTTTTTTCTTTTTTTTTACTTACAGAAAAAATAAATAAATAAAATTAGTGACTTGCTGCAGGGTTCTGGATATGACAAGAAATTGGAATGACTCAGTGAGTTAAGTGATATTACTATTTATATTACTATTTATATGCTGGCAGTGATCACCTAGATGGTTTTGTAAGTATTTCCGGCTTTATATGAAAAGTTGAGGTTAGAGGAATGTCACAGTGAGATACGTGTTACTACTTTTTTTGCAATATTGCTGGCAGTGATTAACCCGATATTTTTGCAATATTTCTGGCTCTGTGCCTTGTATGGCATTATGTGGTCACTTTAGATGAGAGGAATGGAGTGGTGAGATAAATGGTATTACTATGTTTTACTATGATGGTGCCAATGATCAACCAGATATTTTGGCAATATTTCTCTGGTTTTTTGGAGCAACTTGGATTGGACCACTTTAACATGTGGCAACTTGATTGTGTCAACTGTGGAGGTGAAATAACATTACATAGCCATTTGTCCACATGGCTTTTACTTCTGGGTAGGAGTTAGGATTGGGGTTGGCTGGATGAGAGTGACTGACCCTGTTGTCACTCACTCATTTTAAAAAGTCACTATCTGGCTTTGCAGAACTAATGTGCAATTGTGAGAATAAGGATGAGATACTTAAGTCTGGACACCTGACATCACAGACAGAGCAGACATAGTTTCTGTGATTGTGTAGGAAAATGACCAGCTGCTTATAGATGCCAAAACCATAGGGTAAGGAGGGGAGGTGAGAGCCCCCCCCCCCCACACACACACACATTCAACAGCTGTCCAATACACCCAGAAACTGCTGCCAAGATAACGATTATACAGAAACATCTGTATGGTCAGACAGCCAGAAAAAGATGATTTGAGTGATAAATCATCTTTTTGTGACTGCGTGAGCTTACGATTACCATGGAAATGTTGATGTGAGTGTTTCTGAGACATACCAATCAACCTCTTTCATCAATAATTTTGGACAAAGACAAACAAAACAATGTAATGAAGGCTCAAAACTTAGGATAATTTTTAGAGCTTCCCCCGGATTAATGAAGCTTGCACCAGGCGCAGGCGTAGCGTAGGCGGCATAATGCCAAAGATGTCCGCCGAGCAATTCAGGTACGAACCAATCTCACATGCACTACCGGCATACGCCAGAGCTATGCAGCCCTCGGCATAGGTATGCAAATCACCCCATGCGCAGTGTCGCACCATGCTAATGAAGGCATACAGTGATTCACGAAGTGGTGCAGGCATAATGCAAGCCCATGGAAATGTAAACCAAAAAACACGGTTTACGTTTTCCAAAACAGAACATCGGAGTTATAGAAGCGGACCACACGCATGTATTACAAAGTTAACATATGCCAATGGAGAAATACACAGCCAATGGTACAAGAAAAGATGCACAACACCTAAAAAACAACATTTAATGCCATGTCCACAGTAACGCACAGTACAACCGCAGGGCATGTGTGTGCAAACAGGAATACAAAGGAAATATATAAAAACGGCAGAAAATCGCAATGAAAGACAAATTAGGATTGCACCATAATATGCAATGGCAGGCATGGCACACCACAAGCAAGGCGCAAGGGTTGCCAGGGGCCCATGACAGTGTTCAGTGCTGTAACTATGAATTAGTAGTCAATGCCATGCAAATGAGGCAGGTAATACTGGATCACAAACGTCCCGCCGGATTAAGAATGTACCTGACGGCGCAGCGCTATAACACCGAGGAGTGTATCAAAGGTGATACATGACATCAGCAGAGGGGTGTGCCACCGTATCAGTAATCACACTGGAGCAATGCAAATCTGGCCTGGCCGTTGCTAAGCAAAGCTGAAGGATAGGGGTGGGGAGGAGGGTATAGAACCATTTAGCTGAGAGCACACATGGTGCCTGAGAGCGCATGTGTATGGGGATGAACTCGTGCCCGAAACCCTGTAAGTGGATGCACACGCCACAAACAACAGCACAAACAGGAAGGTCAGGGGAAGAAAAGAAGGAAATGCCGAAGCAGGGTAATTGGCGTACTAATGAGCAATTAACACCAATCAACACACAGCGGCCAATCGAAGGCAGTAGACAAGCCTGCATGCAGAAACCTGCAAAACAGGATAGGGGAGGCATAGGATTGCAAAGAAAGGTGTGGAGGACCTGGAATGCAAAGATAGGAGAACTGTCATAGCAGAGCAAACAAACCCACAGTAGATCGGCAATAGCACACATTACGCAAGATAAGCCAGGTCTAGGAAAGTACAAATGAAAGCAGGCAGCTGGATGCATGCCAGCAAATGGTAGGTGTAACGTGCACAAATGTAAACGGAAGGGCAGGAGGTAATTCACGGCATCCAAATGTAATGCAACACCAAAGGCAGCACAATAGCGGTTTTGTAAATAAAACACAGAAGATACCCTGTAGCCACGATCGTACATACACACCCTATGACATCATCAGTGTTCACAGCAGAACAGTATAAAGTGTGAAAGCACCCAACACACACACCTGTGTATTCCCAAACACCGCACCATAGGTGTAAACAGACAGGGAACTTTTAAAATGTACATGTTGGGAGCTGCCATAGCTGTGATTCATCAGCATGTGTTACAGACCGACAGTGTTGTGGAGGATGATGCCGACAACCACCATAGGCCTCGGAGGAGGAGAAGAGTGTTCAGACCAAGGATAATCTACCAGGGGCTACATGATCTGGAGATAGTAGAGTGTTACAGGGTGGACAGGGACATCTTACAGCAAATAGTAGAACTGTGCCGGCCACACCTGAGAACCAGAAACAACAGAGGGGAACCCATCCCAGTGGACATGAAGGTATGTGTAAGCTTGCGAATACTAGCCACAGGTACCTTTCAAAGGCCAACTGGAGATATAATGGGGATCTCACAGGCATCGGCATCCAGGGTACTACACCAGTTCCTGGATGCCATGTTACCACATGCCAATGAGCATATACATTTCCCCCGAACTCAGGAGGAGTTGGCCAGCAATATGCGTCACTTCCACCATGTGGCAAACTACCCGGAGGTACTGGGTGCGATAGACTGCACGCACATACAAATTAAGTCACCACCCAGTGAGTATGGTAGGCGCTACATAAACTGCAAGGGATTCCACTCCATCAACTGCCAGGTCATGTGCAATGCCCAGGACATTATCATGGATGTGTGTGCTGGCAGCCCTGGAAGCTACCACAACTCCCATATCTGGCATGCCTCATAGCTGTATCAGGTATTTATCAGAGGGGACATCCCACAAGGTCACCTTGTGGGGGATGATGGCTATGCACTGGAGCCGTGGATGATGACCCCCATCAGAAATGCACACACACCAATGCAAGAATGCCATAATGAGGCACACGCACAAACCAGAATCATCATAGAGCATGTGTTTGGGATGCTGAAATCACGGTTACGGTGCTTGGACACATCTAGTGGAGCCTTGCAGTACTCTCCAGGCACGTGTGCCCACATCTTCATAGTATGTGCCATGCTACATAATATGATCCTGCGGAAACAGCTGCAGCAGGGTCATATTGGGGGAGGGCCTCACAGCCCACCGCAAGTGCCAAGACCAACACAGGCACAGAGCGATCCAGACCATGGACACACTGTGCCAGTCCCAGTAGGCAGACGGAGGTGTGCCCAATATGCCTATGCCTTGGCAAAGAGGGAACGTATAGCACATACCTTGACAGTGTAGGCTCCCACGGACTGACACCCCTCCCCACCTGCACACAGTAACATGGATGGCACACAAACATGACTACCTGTAAATTGTGATGTATAGGTGGCCCACTGTGGAATCCTACATAGGCAGCCCTCAAACATTGTACACGCAACAGCCATGGGAACACGGAACTGTCAACACCTGAACAGTAGATGTGCCCATCAGCATCTGTCAGTGCTGTGTGTATAGGTTCCCAGGTACATCGGTAGGTACACGCCCGATTGTCAGAGGCAAAACACCAAACAGGGCAAACAGTGACACCCGTCGCCACAACATCAAGTAAGCAACTGTCCTGTACTGGAGCAGAGGCAATCACGGGAGCACATGTGTGTAAGCACTGTCCTACACACAGGCATCATGGATTACCCGCTGCATTACTGAGGGGCTCCACAAAATGTAATCATGGGTGTAGTGTCAAGGCAGGGGATGTACCCGTGACAGGCAGTAGTCACCCCGGCATGCTGCATCCACGGTCGTATGAAGGTGTAGCAAATTATCGGTTGTACCTAATTGTGATATACATACACAGTGCTGGAGTACAGCCAGTAAACATCAAATGGACATACCATTAACTGGACCCATCAAGTTGTAAACTAACGGAGTCATCCATGTGAGTGTAGTGTGGAGTAACTGCTGTAGTGTACTGCACATACAAACTGACATAATTCGTGTACAACCCCCAGATGTCCAAGTGGTACATGCAGTGACTGTCGTGCATGTTCCCGGGCCCATGTCCCGCAAGGGATGTAACATAATCCCAATGGCACGGGTAATGCAGTCCGGATGCAGGTCATCAGAATATGTGTAGCACACGTTAGCGGGAATAAGCGTTGCCCACAGCTGGTAAGTGATGTTTAAATACGACTATACGGATATGCACGAAACAGGGCTAAGTGTCACTGACCACTGTGCAAATCACGGTCAATGATGTACAGAACAGGTGACACCAGCATTAGTCACCCCTGAACAAATAGCGCCTGCTCTGAAGGGTAAAATGACCACTGCCAGGAGTGGAACAGGCAGTCATGTACACAATCACCCAACACTATTGCTAGGCAAGATGTACATACGGTAGGTTTGCCACAGTTCAAATGACCAATGTGGGACATACGCCAGATGTCAGCAGGACGACACACACCCAGCCAGGGTGAAAACCAGAATGACAGTGTTTTGCATAGATAAAAAGCTTATAGTCTAGTAATGGTCGCAGGTAGGTGTTCCGTGTCCTGTAACATGTAGGTGGGTCAGATACAGAATAAGTGTGTCATGCAACTATGGCATAAACT